>NC_057718.1:102923565-102932631 GCF_004010195.1 Chiloscyllium plagiosum | reverse complement strand
GACTCCACTTTCAAGGAGCTATGAACCTGCACTCCAAGGTCTCTTTGTTCAGCAACACTCCCTAGACCTTACCATTAAGTGTATAAGTCCTGCTAAGATTTGCTTTCCCAAAATGCAGCACCTCACAATTATCTGAATTAAACTCCATCTGCCATTTCTCAGCCCATTGGCCCATCTGATCAAGATCCTGTTGTAATCTGAGGAAACCCTCTTCGCTGTCCGCTATACCTCCAATTTTGGTGTCATCTGCAAACTTACTAACTATACCTCTTATGCTCACATCCAAATCATTTACATAAATGATGAACAGTAGAGGACCCAGCACCGATCCTTGTGGCACTCCACTGGTCACAGGCCTCCAATCTGAAAAGCAAACCTCCACCACTATCCTCTGTCTTCTACCTTTGAGCCAGTTCTGTATTCAACTAGCTAGTTCTCCTGGTATTCCATGAGATCTAACCTTGCTAACCATGGGGAACCTTGTCGAACGCCTTACTGAAGTCCATACAGATCACATCTACTGCTCTGCCCTCATCAGACTTTTGAATAGACAAATGTTAATTCTAATCTCTCTCTCTCTCTCTGCACCTTCTCTGTGGCTAGAACACTGTATGGTGCACTCTGTTCTGCTACCCTGATGCACTCTGTCTGGTCTGATCTGCCTGCAAAGCATTCTCTATTCCATTCGTCACTCCCACCCTGAGACAGCGGTAACAAGCCAACTTCCCGAGTACAAACAAATAGTTTGCCAGCTCCTTTCAGGTGGTGGTTGGGAGTGACACACATTGTTATGGATCCTTTTATTATTCATTAAAGGAACCTGAGCATCGTTGGCTGGGCCAGCATTTATTGCCAATTCCTAATTACCCAGAAGACAGTTAGAATTCAACCACATTGCTGTGGGTTTGGAGTTGAAAAATGTGGCGCTGGAACAGCGCAGCAGGTCAGGCAGCATCCAAGGAGCAGGAGAGTCGACGTTTCGGGCATGAGCCCTTCATCAGGAATGAGGGGTTGGAAATAAAAGTAGGCCTGAGCCTATGACAAGGTCAGGACATTTCAAAGTGCTTAACAACCAAAGAAATATTTTTGGTAGGAAATACAGCAGCCAATATGTACAGAGAAATATCGCCCAAAACAAACATGTGACAACAGCCAGGTGATGTGTCTTGGTGGGGCTGGTTGAGAGGTAAGGATTGGCGCAAAGTCAGTTGACTTTATCAAGGTTAACAAATAATGAGGGATCCAGATAAGGTGAACGGCAGGTCTCTTTTCCCCAAGGTGGGGTATTTCAGGATTAGGAGCATATTTTTAAAGTGAGAGGAGAAAGATTTAAAAAAGACTTGAGGGGCAAGATCTTTACACAGAGAGTAGTCTGTGCATGGAATGAACTTCCTAAGGAAGTGGTGGGTGCAGATACAGTTACAACGTTTAAGAGGCATTTAGATAAGTGTGTGAATAGGAAACGTTTGGAGGGAGGTGGGACTAGTTTAGTTTGGGATTATGACCGGCCTGGACTGGTTGGACCTAAACTCTGTTTCTGTGCTGTATGACTGTAGGATACCAGGGAGAATATTCCTGGTCTTCCTTAAAACACTGTTGCGGGATCTATCACGTCCAGCTGAGAGGTTAGAAGGAGTTACTGTCTGAAAGACAGCAATTCCAGTGACAGAGCACCCCCTCAGGGACTGAATTTCCAGAGCTTCAGATACAGGCAGTAGAGGGCTGGACCACTGCAGGAGAGTGATTAAAATCCGGATGTGCATGAAGCCAGAATTACTGCAGCATCGGGAATCTCAGAGGGTTGTGAAGTTGAAGGAGATTATCCAATAGAGGGGGATTGAAACACAGGAATGAGAATTCCAAAACTGACACGCAACCTGGAACCAACATGGAGGTCAGCAACCTGTAGCTAATTTATTCATATCAGAGGCACTACACAAATGCAGTTCTGAAGAAATGCACACTGGATTTCGAAACGTTAACTCTGCTTCTCTCTCTGTGCAGATGCTCCCAGACCTGTTGAGCTTCTCCAGGATTCTCTGTGTTACGGTTCGGATTTTCAGCATCCTTGACAGTTGTGCAAGTTGTTGTCGGTGCTGCTGCTGAGGGATGATATTAGAGCGTCCCCTCTGCTGGGAACTGATGAAATACTTCGCTTGGACTGTCTGCTGACACTGGTTGGCGTTTCAAAGGGTCATTGAGGGGGAAGAAAATGGCCGTAAAGAAGTTGGGCCTAATCATCCTAATACTGTTGGTTCTGGGCACTAATTCTCAAACAAAGGGAATATTGATTGCAGACAGCAGCGACTTCAGAGAGCAGGAACCTGATCGAAGAACAGACAATCGGTTGGATTAGAAAGGGGAGCGTGAGGGACAGAATCCAGTGTTGAAAGAGTGGCTTATTAAAGAATGCTCTTGCATGCAGCCTTCCCATTGATGCGTCTGACATCCCTCCAGGCTTCTGAGAGTGAGGGAATAATGGGATAACTGTACTATTCTCTGGACAGTGGTGTGTGTAGGGGGAAGGGTGCCTCGAATTTGTCAAAGTTGTCTCTTATTCCACAGAACAAAGTTGGTAAAGGGGGAGCTCGATGAATCATGAAATGCTTGCTCACTGAGCAGTGCCTTGATTTATTATGATCGAGGAAGCTTTCTGCAATGGTCCAACACCAGGTAACCTGAGAGACCATAATCAGCTTGCTGATAAATAATTCCGCCCTGGAGACAGGCATGTTCGTTTTTATGAGATAATTCCCCTCTATATTAAAAGATAGCATCAGCATCTTTCAGTATCCTCCATACAATTCATCCCAGGAGAAATGAAAGAACACTTTAGTCACACTGTTTATTCCTTTGGAAGACCTCATCACTTTCTCATAACATGAAAGTAACTGTTTCAGGCTTTAGCAGACCACAACTTAAGTGCGATGGAAATGCGGAGTGAGAAATGGATTTTTAACCACTTACCTAAAAGTACAACCAAACTCTGAAAGGTCATCTTAGCCAGTAAAAACCAATAACACTGGTTCTAATGCAATGGGAGATGAAATCTCCACTAATGTCTTTTAGATTAGTTGACAGAAGATTGGAATTTATTTATCAGTTGGATAGGACCAATTGATGGAATGGTCAACAGCTATTTGAAGACGCAATGTGTCCTTTGGCGCCTGTGAAAGAGTGCAGTAGATTTACAATTTGTGGAACATTCTGCTCCATTCTTGAAAGGGATTTTAAAAGACCTTAAAGATCCCAGAGAATACCTGCCATGTTTACGATGCCATGGGATCTGAATTTCATCAGTTCAGATCAGGAAGGAGAAATGATTGATTTTACTCCGTGATTTGTAAACTACTAACAAAATGTTTCATTGATGGCATCAAAAATAACATTGTTCTCCTACAAATTCCAAAGTCCCTGTAAGTATTATCTGCTAATGCTTCTCAAGTGATTTGCAAACTATTTAACTGGTTTAAGTATATTTAAGTGTTTCAAAGTTCAAATAATCTAGCGATAAAGTGAAAGGTATTTTTAATTAAGGAACTCAAACAAAGTTGTGAAAATCCTGGCTGAACCTGCATTTTTGTCTGTAGTTCAGCCACTGCTAATGTGAAGGTCCTGTTTGTGAGGTCAGTTTTAATTTATCAAAGGAACAAATTGGTTTCTGGTTCAGATGATGCTGATCGCTTGAGGGGCTAACAGACAAAAGCAACATGATGACCCACTAACGGGTTTGTTCACATGACTGTACTAACATTTCTGTCATGGGCCATTGTTCTGTTCTCCTTGCCTTCAAACATATTAATGCTACACAAGGATTAGTAAAACACTGAAGCAGGGTCTTTAACGGAAGGTATGGATTTTGTTCACTGGGAGGGTAATAGGATACATCCCATCTCTTCTTCTGATGCTCATTGGTTAACAAGTGATGGGACTATTACATCATATCCTGTCCAGGTAGTAATGATTGAGATGATGTGGAGGTGCTGAAGTTGGAACATAGAACATAGAAAAGTACAGCTCAGAACAGGCCCTTTGGCCCACGATGTTGTGCCGAGATTTAATCCTAATGTCAAATATAGTAACTTAACCTACGCACCCCTCAACTCACTGCTATCCATGTGCATGTCCAGCTGTCACTTAAATGTCCCCCATGCCTCTGCTTCCACCACCACAGCTGGCAACACATTCCATGCATTCACAACTCTCTGCGTAAAGAACCTACCTCTGACGTCTCCTTTATATCTTCCTCCTAATATCTTCAAACTATGACTTCTGGTACCAGTCAATCCTGCCCTGGGGAAAAGTCTCTGGCTAAATTGGCCTAGGGTGGACAAAGTCAGAAGTCACGTAACACAGGGTTATAGTCCAACTGGTTTAGAGTCATAGAGATTTGCAGCATAGAAACAAACCCTTTAGTCCAACTTATCCAAGTCGACCAGATATCCTAAACTAATCTAGTCCCATTTGAAATCACAAGCTTTTGAAGTACTATTTCACTTCACCTGATGAAGGGGCAGTGCTCTGAAAGCTTGTGATTTCAAATAAACCTGTTGGACTATACTTGGTGTCGTGAGGGCACTGCTTGTTACTGGCCAATCAAGTGCTTCCTTTCTTCCTGTTGGTGGAATATAAAAAAAAGGAGTGTCTTCACTGTGTCTGACACCTACACACACACACAATATAGGTGCTGGGGAAAAATAAGTATGACCACTATCAAGTGGTATTGTGGGGAAAAATAAAAAAATAACCTGGTGTGGTGTGACTTCTGATTGAGAGGTGATTAAGCTCTGCCCCTTTAAAGTGCACACACCTCCCATCATAACAGATATTGTACATTATGCAAAGGCATCTGCTGTTTATGTGCCTCATCTTTATTTGCTGACTGTCCTTATGCCAAAAACTAACACTTTATCAGAGAATATTGAGAATGTGGAACTGGCTATGTCCAAGAGAGGTTGAGATGAATAACACTGATGCCTTTAAGAAGAAGGGGGATAAACACATGAGGGAGAAAAGAATAAAAGGACATGCAGGGTCGGTGTAGACTTGTTGAGCCAAATGGCCTGTTTCCACACTGAAGGGATTCAATGAATTTTATGAATAAGGTGAAGTGTGGTAATATACTAATGTAGAACTCCCTCTCTGTCAACCTACCACTGCACAGGGACTGCAGCAATTCAAGAAGGCAGCTCCTCACCACCTTCTCAAGGGGAAACTAGGGATGGGCAATAAATGCCATACCCACATCCCACAAATGAATGCAAGATAAAAGTAAGGTGAGGAGCAGACCTGTGTGAATATAATCCAGCAGCTGGGTGCATTGGGACAAATGACCAGTTTCTGTGTATAGTAATGTAATTTCTTACTTTGCTACAGAATCACAATTACTGTGTGTGAACTTTTGTTTTGCTGTATTCAATACATGGATGTAAACTGGAGTGGGTGAGATTAAATACCTGTCGGCACTGTGAGCAATGAAGACTTCGAAAGGTTTTATTTTTGCTGAAGTTCCTTATTCCACTTTGGAAAGGTGGCAACCATTATCATGGAGGGTCCACAATTTACCTCCATTTTACCAGAAAACATTTATTATCAAGTTTCACACGGGGCTTCTCTCCACTGGGTCCTAGTGAGTTTCACAGGGGGCTTCTCTCCACTGGGTCCTAGTCAGTTTTAGAACAGTACAGCAGAGCCCTGGGGTCCATGATGGTTTCTTGTGCTCTCATCGGAGGCTCGCCTCATTAACCATGGTCCAGGCCTCAGCGGTGCCCCACCCGTACAGTATTCCTCCACAAATATCCACAAGTCTCCCAGATTTAAAGACAGCTTTTCCAGTGACTGGGCTGTGACCATTTCATTTGACGGCTGTTGCTATTGTCCTTGGGACACCATCTTGGTGTCTCTCTAGTTCATGTGGATGGCTAATTCATGCCTTCTCATGTTGGGGGCCACCAAGGAAACCGAACAATCCATTCCAGATTGTATAAAGCACACAGTCTGGCACGGTGGCTCGGTGGTTAGCACTGCTGCCTCACAGCGCCAGGGACCTGGGCTCGATTCCTGCCTCAGGTGACTGTCTGTGTGGAGTTTACACATTCTCCCCATATCTGTGCAGGTTTCCTCCCACAGTCCAAAGATGTGCAGGTCTGGTGAATTGGCCATGCTAAATTGCCCACGGTATTAGGTGCATTAGTCAGGGGTAAACGTAGGGGTGTGGGTTACCCTTCAGAGGGTTGGTGTGGATTTGTTGGGTCAAATGACCTGTTTCTACACAGTAGGGAATCTAATCTATATGTCCCCTTTTGCTGCAGTGATGCCCATTGTTTCGTGGAAATTGTGCAGAGTCATCTTTGAATCACTTCAATCTTATTGATATCTCTCATCTTATATTGATTCCACAGAAAATGTGAGCTCTCCAGGTCAAATTTCTAAAAAGAAGTCCTTGTAAAATTTCCAGGTAAAGCCTGCGAGTAAAACCTCTAAGACAAATCTCACTGGAGATAACAATTTAATATTTATGAAGGTACAAATGAATCCTCTTTACCTATCCCTACTTTTCCTTGACCACATTCCCCTCACCCACACCCACGTTAATTCTTTTCAAGGTGGAAGGAGCCAGGCAGCCAGCATTAAGTAACACCAGAAAGCCCACATGAATGTTTCGGTTTGGTGACTGACATTCTCTCGCCTTTGACTCAAAAACCTGTAGCTTTCATTCCAGCTCCAGGGAGACAAGAACGAAGATCTTCACAGAAGCTGCATCATCAGTGGACACCATCTTCCACCTGAGGTATTAAATCAGGGCCACATCCTTCCTCCTGGGTCAACATGGAGGAGTTGTCCGAGATGCTGGGCCAATAATTATCAGTCAATCAAGCAGTTTATCAGCTCATTCAAGCATTGCTGCTTGTGGGAGCTTGCTATGTGCAAATTTCCTGCTTTATTTCCAATATTACATCAATGACTTCAAACAGTGCAAGTGGGTATATAAATTCCAGACTTTCTTTTGTTACAACAGCAACATGTCTGGCATGCAGCATAAAGTGTCAGTAGTCTATCACCAGACCACCAATTGGCAGCTATGTTTCCTAAGCTAACTCCAAAAAGGAGATGTACAGCACTTCATATTCAGCTTCTTAACAAAAGAATGCTGTGATTTGAACATTTTTTAACTAGTAATTGATTTTTGTAACACTCTATTGAGGGTTTGGCCTTAAATTTAAGAATCCAGCTTCTGTATTTTTGCAATATCAGTTGAAATATCTAGCCTCTGTTTGAACAAGCCAACCACAGTTCTAGTTTCTTGGGTTATATTGACCCGAACGTTCCCAGTACATTAAACACCAAATTATTGCTGTCCTTCTGCCAAAATTGATAGTATGAAAGAAATGTTCAGGAGGTGCCATGTTTTGCATCATGTGCAGATTTGTATTTCTTGATCAATGGAGCAATTTACCTTTCTCCCCACAGTATTAACTAAACCAATTAATGTTCATCAAAGTTTTGGCATCTGAGGCTTGTAATGTTCGACCTTGCAGGTTTCATGATTTTCCCTTCTTTCCTTTTATAAGCAGCTCATTGATGCTCTAGTATTTATTCCGATACAGACAGCCTATCCCACTTTGATTTCCTATGAAAGATTATATATTTTTCCTCTTTCTGTCCATAGTCCAGCAGGGGTACTATAGTGTCCTTACTGTGTCGTCCAGTCTCTGGCCTGTGCCATACCGTCATACCACTAGGAAATGTATCAAAACCCAACACATTTCCCAGTGTAAAGGTCAGAAAGGAAGGAGGTCAGCGTCTTCACTTCTCACCTTCCCCCATCTGTCCACATGGTTCCTGTAATGACGCTGCTCCTTTAACAAGGTTATTTTTGTCTTTAGTTTTTTTTCCCCTTAGGAGGTCGTAAAGGCACAGGTTCTGAAATGTCTGGGGTTGATCTACATTGAAGAAGCATTTAAGTTTTAAAAAAAGGCACTTGTACAATGAAAGGGGTGTGGCCAGTTAACCCAGCTCAGTTTCTCTCTGGTTTTGGGTTTGGTTTGGTGTGGTTTGGTTTTAGCAAGCATTCTGTTGGACCCAAAGAAGCAGCTCCGTGCTGACCCTCCCTCTCTCTGACATTCTCCTGTAAGAACCTGTGTTGCATTTCTCCTTTTTTGCAAAGGGTCGTTTGTGGGGATTGTTGCAGGTATTTGGAACAGAATCAAGAGTGTGGTGCTGAAAAAGCAGGCCAGATAGCATCTGAGGAGCAGGATGTTTCGGGCAGAAGCCCTTCATTAGGAATCATCAGGCTTATGCCTGAAACTTTGACTCTCCTGCTCCTCGGATGCTGCCTGACCTGCTGTGCTTTTCCAGCACCACTCTAATCTTGACTCTGATCTCCAGCATCTGCAGTCCTCACTTTCTCCAAGTATTTGGAACTGCCACATTAAGTTGAAATAATCCGTTGGGTTTTCAGATAGGTTGTTATTCTGTGTTCTGTTCTCTTTTATTTGTGTTCATTCAGTAATCTTATTAATAAATTATGTTTTGTTTAAAACTAAATGGTTTGACCAGCTGCATCCCACCTGGAATATCCACTATACACCTGCTTAAAACAATGAGCAAAGTTAGGGTCAGGGCTACTTTCTTGAAATATTTTCAGGGGTCTGGCCTGGTCCATAATAACTCCCCATCTCCAACCTCACTCAGTGGGGCGAGGAGCCATTACATTCCACCCATTTGTATTTATGAGGTTTCTTTTCTGAACTTCTTACCAGCCTTTGTCCAAAATTCTCAGTTAATGTTAGACAACGTCTTAATGATACATGCAAAAAAATGAAAGAACTGTGGATGCTGAAAATAGAGTCATAGAGATGTACGGCATGGAAACAGACCCTTCAGTCCAACCTGTCCACGCTGACCAGATATCCCAACCCAATCTAGTCCCACCTGCCAGCACCCAGCCCATATCTCTCCAAACCCTTCCTATTCATATACCCATCCAAATGACTCTTAAATGTTGCAATTGTACCAGACTCCACCACATCCTCTGGCAGCTCATTCCATACACGTACCACCCTC
>NC_057718.1:102899819-102920500 GCF_004010195.1 Chiloscyllium plagiosum | reverse complement strand
ATAATTGTACCAGCCTCCACCACTTCCTCTGGCAGCTCATTCCATACACGCACCACCCTCTGTGTGAAAATGTTGCCCCTTAATTCTCTTTTAAATCTTTCCCCTCTCACCTTAAACCTATGCCCTCTAGTTTTAGGACTCCCCTACCCCAACGAGAAAAGACGTTGTCTATTTATCCTATCCATGCCCCTCATGATTTTATCAACCTCTATAAGGTCACCCCTCACCCTCTGACGCTCCAGGGAAAACAGCCCCAGCCTGTTCAGCCTCTCCCTAAAGCTCAAACCTTCCAACTCTGGCAACATCCTTGTAAATCTTTTCTGAACCCTTTCAAGTTTCACAACATCTTTCCGATAGGAGGGATATAAATGTTGTATTACTGCCATGAGTTAGATTGTCCTGGAAGCTTCAACATTCTAAACATGCTGAGAGCTTAGAGCAATACTCTTCAGACCTCCACCAATTATCGTCATGCCTGATATTTGAATTGAATACAGATTTTCAGCAAGGCTTTCTGCTTCCAATTGACAACCCCATGGTTAGCATTTTCCTGTTTTCAGAGTATTTCCGGAAACAGGAACATTTTGCGGAGAGTGACCGGTGTCCTAACTTGATCGGAAAGCCCTTCATTAAGGCAGCTGATTGACTGTTGGGGGACTTTTCTCGGAATTGAGGGACTGCCAGCCAATCAGAAACCAGAATCTCCACAACGTGGGAGCTCATTGGTGGAGGCTACAGACGGCAGCACCTGGACCCCCAAATGGAAGATCAGAGTTGGGAAAGGTTATATGTCATGTGGGGAGTGGGGAAGAGTTTCTGGTTTTGGGAAATGTTGGAAATGAGGGCGGGATGGGGATATTGACTTTGAGAGGCCACTCCTCCCATCACTGCCCTAAGTTCAGTCTTGCACGAATGAATGTAAATTGAGGGACTGTCCCCCTGCAACATACAATCTGGCCACACTGGGTGACCAGGACAATGGACCAGCCTTTCCTCCATCTGCCTGGAACTGGGGGAAGCCCTGAAGTGGTCACTTATTACCAATTAAGGACCATTTTAAAACATTTGTTTATGGGATGTGGCCAAAGGTTCATGTGGATTGGCCGTACTAATTTACCCATAGTGCCCAGGGACGTGCAGGCAGGTGGGTTAGCCAATGGGAAATGCAGGGTTACAGGGATAAGAAGGTATGGACTCGATGGGCCGAATGGTCTGCTTCCACAATGTGGGGACTCTGTTCTATGATTAACATTCTTCAGGTATCTGGAATTCCCCACCAAACCATTCTTTAAGCTTCTCAATGCTGGAGAACACAGGACGACTTTGGGTCATCCCAGAATGGAACAGAATTTTCAAGAATGTTACAGCTGAACAAATGGATAGAATGACAACAAAAATAAATTGAATCAAAACATGAAAATGAAGGGGTAATTAAAATATGAAAACTCTTGTGGTGCTGAAGGAGTTCAATGAACAAGAAATCAAACTATGGAGAAAGGGCCTGACTTCAGATTGACAACTTTAATTACAGGGTCAACTGAGACTCATCCCAATTTGAGCATCCCCCTGGAAGGCAGCAATACTACAATTTCAACTTGGAGACAGTGAGGTCCGCAGATGCTGGAGATCAGAGTTGAGAGTGTGTTGCTGGAAAAGCACAGCAGGTCAGGCAGCATCCGAAGAGCAGGAACATCGACGTGAAGGATTCCTAATGAAGGGCTCTGGGCCGAAACGTCAATTCTCCTGCTCCTTGGATGCTGCCTGACCTGCTGTGCTTTTCCAGCAACACTCTCAATACAGTACTATAATTTCAAGAAAGTGTTGATCTGCCAAAATTGACTCTTAGCAAAAGTGACTGAAAGAAATGAAGCCACATGGTGAACACATTTCAATTTTGCGGGCCAAGTAAATGGGACCCCTTCAGGAGTTGGCACCTTCAAGGTTGCAGAAAGAGTTAACAGCAAGGCAATAGGATTAACCCAGCCATAACTAAAAAGGATGAAGTCACAAAATTAACTACCAATGAATCAATCAGACGAAAGATCAAAATTGCTTTTCGTTATCTCTTTTAATTACAAACATTTGCCCTCTTGCAACACTCATGTTCTGGTAACTGTTGGGAGAGATCATTTGCGGTGTGCCCAGTAAATTAACCCTACTCCTCTGGCTCAGAAATGTTTCTTTCTTTTAAACTGCTGGGAACCTAAGGCAATAGTATATCTGGGACTTACAAATCAAACCAAACACGGTCTGAGATTGAAGATCAATTAGAATTAAATTTGCTACCAAATGAACTGAACAAAGGGAAAGACAGAATGGATTGAATGAGCGAGAGAGAAGAAGATTAAAAAGAAATGTTAAAAAAGAAATTTAAGAATGTTTTTGGGTCTCCAACAACAATTCACTGCGAGAAGGAATGAGATTCCACACGTTTAGAGTCATAGTCATAGTCATACAGCACAGAAACAGACCCTTCGGTCCAACCAGTGCAGGACCATGTTCCCAACCTAAACTCGTCCCACCTCCCTCTCCTGGCCCATATCCCTCCAAACCTTTCCTATTCATGTCCTTATTCAAATGCATTTTAAATGTTGTAACTGTACCCACAGCCTCACTTCCTCAGGAAGTTCATTCCACACATGAACTACACTGTGCAAAAACGTTTATTCCTCACCTCTTTTTAAAAATCTCTGTCCTCACACCTTAAAAATGTGCCTCCATTCTTGAAATGTCTCGCCCGAGGGAAAAGACACCTGGCATTAACCTATCCCTACCTCTCATTACTTTTATAGACTTCTATCAGGTTCCCTTTCAACCTCCTTTTTTCTGGGACGGAGAGAAAGAGGTCCAGCTTCAGGGGAAACAGTCTCAGAGTAGCAGGTAAGATTGGAACGGAGAGGAATTTCTTCACTCAGAGGCTGGTCAATCTTTTGGAGCTCTCTACCCTGAGGGCTGTGGAGGGTCAACTGCTGAGGATCCGTAGAATGGAAATCGATAACCATTAGTGACATCAAGACAGATGAGGATAATGCAGGGCAATGGCTTTGAGGTGGATGACAAGCCATGATCTAGTTAGACAGCAGAACAGGGCCTACTCCAGCTTTCATTTACTCTGTCCCGATGCATCAAATAGAGTCATAGAGATGTACAGCATGGAAACAAACGCTTCGGACCAACTCGCCCATGCCAACCAGATATCCGAAACTAATCTAGTCCCACTTGTCAGCACGCGGCTTATATCCCTCCAAACCCTTCCTATTCATATACCCATCCAGATGCCTTTTAAATGCTGCAATTGTACCAGCCTCCACACTTCCTCTGACAGCTCATTCCATACACATACCACCCTCTGCGTGAAAACGTTAGCCCTTAGCTCCATTTTATATCTTCCCCTCACACTCGAAACCTAAGCCCTTTTGTTGTGCACTCCCTCACCCCAGGGAAAAGATCTTGTCTATTTACCCTATCCATGCTCCTCATGATTGTATAAACTTCTATAAGGTCACCCCTCAGCCTCCGACGCTGCAGGGAAAACAATCCCAGCTTGTTCAGCCTCTACCTATAGCTCAAATCCTCCAACCCTGGCAACATCCTTGTAAATCTTTTCTGAACCCTTTCAAGTTTCACAACATCTTTCCGATAGGAAGGAAACCAGAATTGCACAAAATATTTCAAAAGTGGCCTAACCAATGTCCTGTACAGCCACAACATGACCTCCCAACTCCTGTACTCAATACTGACCAATAAAGGAAAGCATACCAAACACCTTCTTCATTATCCTATCTACCTGCAACTCCACTTTCAAGGAGCTATGAACCTGCACTCCAAGGTCTCTTTGTTCAGCAACACTCCCGAGGATCTTACCATTAAGTGTATAAGTTCTGCATTAATTTGCCTTTCCAAAATGCAGCACCTCACTTTTAACCAAAAGTAAACTCCATCTGCCACACCTCAGCCCATTGGCCCATCTGGTCCAGATCCTGTTGTAATCTGAGGTAACCCTCTTCGCTGTCCACCACACCTCCAATTTTGCTGTCTCTGCAAACTCACTACCTACATCTCCTTTATTCACATCCAAATCATTTATATAAATGACGAAAAGTAGGGACCCAGCACCGATCCTTGTGGCACTCCACTGATCACAGCCCTCCAGTCTGAAAAACAACCGTCCACCACCACCCTCTGTCTTCTACCTTTGAGCCAGTTCTGTACTCAGATAGCTAGTTCTCTCTAGTATTCCATGAGATCTAACTTTGCTAATCAGTCTCCCATGAGGACCTTGTCAAATGCCTTACTGAAGTCCATATAGATCACGTCAACTGCTCTGCCCTCATCAATCCTCTTTGTTACTTCTTCCAAAATCTCAATCAAGTTCGTACGACATGATTTCCCACACACAAAGCCATGCTGACTATCCCAATCAGTCCTTGCCTTTCCAAGTACATGTACATCCTGTCCGTCAGGATTCCCTCCAACAACTTGCCCACCACCAACGTCAGGCTCACTGGTCTATAGATCCCTGAATTTTCCTTACCACCTTTCTTAAACAGCGGTACCATGTTAGTCAACCTCCAGTCTTCTAGCACCTCACCTGCATAACACTCTGGTGAATCATTTCAATTAAACAAAAAATGTCGACTTGAGTCTTGGCTACAAATGCATGTTTGCGCTCGGACTGGAGTCAAGAAACCAGGCATTAATTGCTTCCTGAATAAGGAACCAAAACTGTGCTTCTGATTGTTGGTGTATCTCCCTTCTATTGTTAGACAATGTGAGGAAGGTGCACATGAGATAGCAGGTTAAAACTCCTATCAACAGTAAATGATTAACTGCAAATGATATAACATGAACCATTCAGACACTGGGATTTCAATAAGCCCTTGTAAGAAGTTGCACCTTATTTTCATTTAATTTTTTTTTAGTATTTCTGACCCCAACACAGCCTGGAGGATGGTTAATGACTTTCTGTCTAAACTGACTAACTCATTGTGTCTTTCCAATGTCTGTATTTTTATTTTGAGACTTCAAGCACTTTTCTCTAATTTCAGTAAATAGCTCACCACATGTGGATTAATTCAGATTTTCTTAAAGAAAAGCACTGATGAAACAAAATTTATGAGTGTGGATGCTAATTATGATTTTACAAAGCAGTACAGGCTAGCTTTGCATTTGCAATATTTCGATGTGCCCTGAATGAACTAATAATGATTTCAAGGGAAAACTACTCAGAGCACCCATTTCATGATGAGGCGAGTTCATTATGTTCAGCTGAAGGTTTCCAGGAGAATATAGAGCAGGACGTTTACACAGACACACGGACTCATTCACCAGATGATCATTGTATCGACAGTAACACTGCTTTGGTTGACTGGATCTGAAGTTGTGCCCATGCTCTGTTCCTAGCTAGGAGCAGAATCTCATCTCTCCCATTTCCCATGGGCTATTGAATGAGGTTGATTTGTTCTAAATTTTCCTGTAATATTTCCCAGGCGTGGTGACTTTCAGGAGTGACGGTGGATGTTATTCCTCGGAAGTCTGATCAGCAATGGATCAAGAGCCACACCTGAACAGCAACCCAACTGGGGATTAGTCAACTGTTTGCAATGTCCTTGACATGATCCTTTGATTTTCTTTTCTGAACTGCTGTAAGGGCCTGTAGCACATTGCTGGATTACTATATAATTGTGACAGATTTAAAATTGCATCTATTGATTGATTGAAGGAAAAGTGTTTCATCAACCCTTAATTGGGCACATTACAGAGTATTAATGGTTGAGATGCAATGTTGCTGGAGGGTGTGAATGGCTCAGTCTTGGCAGCTTATTCTCCCATAACACCTGATGTTTACATATGAGGATCATTACGTTCAAATAATTCTGTCTAATTTGAAAAGCACTAAACAGATTATATATTCATCTTACACAAACAGCAGCAACTGTCTCACATATAATTCTGATCACTGAACCCTGCCCTGTGGCAGATGTCCCTGCCTATTAGATTTGGTGGCAGGGTGGCAGAGGGGGTTGGTACAGTTAAAGCCCATCAGACTCTGGGATAAACTCACTCAAAGCAAAAGAATACAGCCTCCTCTCTTTGTGTTTTTTATTCTCCCCAGCCAAGTTAAAGGAAAAGACACCCCTGTCACACCTTGACTTAACTGGGGTTTTTTCTGCTTTGAAGTTGATTTTTAATCAAGGAGGGGATTAAGGGTTATGGAGATAAGGCAGGGAAGTGGAACTGAGGATCTCATTGAATGATGGAGCAGTATCGATGGGCTGAATGGTCTACTCCTGCGCCTTTATCCTACATCTTAGCTTCATTGGTGAAATGAATTCTGACCCATGCAGTTTTATATCAATTCATTCATGAGTTGACAAGTAGATGTCATTGGCTGGGCCCAGCATTCATTGCCCGTCCCTAGCTGCCCCTGGAGAAAGTGATGGTGAGATGCCTTCTTGAATTGCTGGGGTGTAGAGAGACTACCAATGTAGTCAATGAGGAAGTTCGAGATTTCTGACCCAGCAACTCTGAAGGAACAGTGATAGAGTTCGCAGCCTGCCAAATCCCTCAAGGCAATCAAAATTAAAGAGTTGCTTTACTGAACACTCCTCAAATAAAGTATAGACACAATAAAAAAAATCTGCCCCCAATTCCACATCAAAGACACACACACACATATAGATACACAGACACAGACACATATGAATAAAGCAAGCAAACAGAACAACATACAGAGAGTCAGAATTGATTAAAAGTTATAGTTTGTAAATAAAGGAGTTATACATTTAGATGCCAATTTTGAGGCTCTGGTGAGAATGTTTCTTTTAACTTTCTGTTAAGTTTGGCTGCTTTCAGATGAGGTGACTTTGGTAGCTACTTTAAAGCATTCCAACTCATTTATTACGGTGTTACTCTCAAACAAAAGGCTGATGTTTTTAAATTCATCGATGAGTTTTAAATAATAATTGTCCATATTTCATGTCTTCAAAACAACACCAACACCTATCCAACCCCTTCTGAATTTGAATGATTTCTCTCAGGTTTCCTCAAAGTTACTTTTTCTTTCAAGAGAGAAAACACAACCTGTTCAATCTTTTGCAATAACTCATTCTGAGCTCTGTTCTCTAGAAACACATCCTCTGGTATTTCTGCATCCCATTGAAACTATTGAGGTTCCATTAAAAAAAACATTGAAGATTTACCAAATTATAGAGATCAGTTTACAATATCCAAGATATTCTGTCTATATGTTGCAAAGTGAAGCTGAATGTCACAATAAGTGACTAGATTTTGATATTTTTTTGATAAGTTTTTACGTTCCTTCATTTGGTAGGCGAATCAAGGTTAGGGGGAAAAGGCAGGAAAATGGACATGAGGAATGTTGGATCAGTCGCAATCTTGTTGAACGGTGGAACAGGCTTGAGGGGCTGAGTGGAGAGTGTGGTGCTGAAAAAGCACAGCAGGTCAGGCAACAACTGAGGAGCAGGAGAAATCGACATTTCGGGCAAAAGCATTTCATCAGGAATGAGGTGGTGAGCCTCGGGGGTGGAGAGATAAATGGGAAGGGGGGGGTGGGGCTGGGGGGAAGGTGGCTGAGAGTAGATAGAAGTGGGGATAAAGGTAAATAAGTTGTGTGTGAGCATTGGGAGCACAGGTACTGGGGAGGGAGTTTGCATGGTACTCGCAGCAAGGTTTTGGCTTCCAGTGCTCTCCCTCTCCCCCTTGTTGATATCCCACCTTTTGATGAGGTACTGAGTGCTGTTGTTCAAGAGACGAGCAGCGCCAAAGCCCCAATGCCCCAGAGGTGACGATGCAAAATGGCTTTTGCTGTCCTGTGAGGCAACAGACCAACCTGCAACTAAATGACTGATTGATTGATTGTCAAAGGAGAGTGAAAAGCTTTGTTTATGAGCAGTACAGTAAGCAAGGATGTACAGATCGGACAGGCTTAGCTAGAGGTATACAGGTTACATTGTACAGGGCGAACAATATGCAAGAGCATTGTTAACAAGATCAGTATTATTTGAAATTAGAAAGTCCATCCATCAGTCTAATAACAGCAGGGAAGAAGCTGTTTCTGCCCCTGTTGGTGCGTGTTCGCAATATTCTGTATCTTCTGCCTGACAGAAGAGGGTGTAGGAGATCATTACCGGGGTGGGAGGGGTCTTGATGTTGGCAGCCTGTCCGCGGCAGCGAGCTGCGTAAATGGAGGCCGTGGATGGGAGGTTGGCTTCCGTGATGGTCTGGGCTGTGCACATCACTTTCTGTAGACTACTACAGTCCTGAGCAGAGCAGTTGCCGTACCAGGCCATTATGCACCCAGACAGTATGCTTTCTATGGTGCGTCTGTAGAGGTTGGTGAGGATCCTTATGGACATGCTGAATTTCCTGAGCCAGCTGAGGAAGGAGAGGTGTTGTTGTGCCTTCCTGACTGTCGTGTCTACATGGGAAGGCCAGGACAGATTGTCAGTTATCGTCACTCTGAGGAACTTGATGCTCTCCACCCTCTCAACCTCAGCTCCATTGATGTAAATGGGGGTGTGTTCTCCTCCTCCCATTGACGGAGGGATGTGGGGGCCTTCAAGTGGTCATTGAATTGGCCATGGAAGGGACCAATGGGCAGTGAGCTGGGAAGGACACAGGCAAATGGGACTAGTTCAGTTAAAGAAACATGATCAACATAGATGGGTTGTGCTGAAGGGCCTGTTTCAATGCTGTATGATTCTATGACTCACAAACCTTCCCACCCGGGAGTTAACTGTGGTGAGGGCAGTGGGATCCAGGGACACCACCATCCTGCCGAACGGTGGCTCAGTGTTTAACACAGCGGCTTCACAGCACCAGGGACTCAGATTCAATTCCATCCTTGGGTGACTGAAAGTGTGGAATTTATACATTCTCCCCATGCCTGTGTGGGTTTCCTCCAGTTTCCTCCCACAGTACAAAGATGTGCAGGTTAGAGTTGATTAGCCATGCTCAATTGTTCCATCGTGGCCAGGGATGTATAGGCGAGGTGGGTTAGCCACGGGGAAATGCAGGATTAAAGGATTAGGGTAGGGGGTTAGATCTGGGAGGGATGATCTTCAGAGGGTCAATGTGGACTTAATGGGCTGAATGGCCTGCTTCTGCATTGTAGGGATTCTATGATTCTAAACAAACGTATCACTACAGAGAGCAGGAATGCTATGCTGGGTCTGCAAAAGGTGGGCATGACTCTCAGTTTCCCTGCATCAGAATCTTTCAACCCCCACAAGGCCACATCACCCACATTCACAAGACTTCTAGCTTTGTGACTGATCTATGGATTACCATTTCCCCATAGTCACACACCAGCTACACATCTCAGTGCATTGTGGGTTCCCTGTGATACAGCTGCAGTCCCTTCAGAGCTCAGCATCTTGTTGCATCCTTTCAGGGTAGCTCCCTCCAGTCCTGACTAATCCCTCAGTCATAACACCACGATATCAGATTGTCTGACGGTCATGAACATTGCTGCTTGTGGGGGCTTTCTACAAACTGGCTGTGGCATTCCCGACATGATAACATGGACCACACTTCAAAAGGGCTTCTTTGCCTGTGAGCTGTTTTGGAACTTGCTGATCAAGGCCATGAGAAGCAATATATGAATGTAAGTCTGCACTTGGTGCAGCGGTTGTGGGTGCTTTCGGAGAGGCAGTTTGGTGGTGCGGTGGGTAGTGTAATGTAAAGGGTTAATCACACCTTTAATGTATATGCAGCTGCTGAGCATGTGCGAGAGAAGTGGTGATGTGGTGATGTCAGATCACATGGACCTGAATCCCAGGTGTACAGGGCATCCCCAGCCACCCTCTGTCTGTGGTTACATTCAATAAAACCCGCAGCATTTGAGCCTAGATCTCCTCTCCCTACAGGATAGCACCCCCACCTCCAAATCAGAAAGTTCAGAAGGTGTTTAGCAAGCTTGCCTTCATTGCTCAGTCCTTTGAGTATAGGGGCTGGGATGTCATGTTGAGATTGTGCAGGACATTGGTGAGGCCTGTTCTGGAGAACTGTGTCCAATTCTGGTTTCCCTGCTCTAGGAAGGATATTATTAAGCCAGAGAGATTTCAGAAGAGATTTATCAGGATGTTGCCAGTAATGGAAGGTTTGAGTTACAAGGAGAGGCTGGGAAATACTTTTTCACTGGAGTGTAGCAAGTTGAGGGGTGACCGTATACAGGTTTATAAAAGCGTGAGGGCTACAGATAAAGTGAACGACAGGTGTCTTTTCTCTAGGGTGGAGGGGAGTTCAAACCCAGAGGGGGATATTTGTAAGGTGAGAGGAGAAAATGTTGAGGAAAACAGGAGGGGCAACATTTTCACACAGAGAGTGGTTCGTGTGTGGAATGAACTCCCTGAGGAAGTGGTGGATGCAGGTACGATTACATGTAAAAGACATTTGGGAAAGTACATGAATTGGAAAGATTCAGAGGGTTATGGGCCAAACACAAGCAGGTGAGACCATTTTAGTTTGGGATTATGGTCAGCATGAAGTGGTTGGACCAGAAGATCTGTATGACTGTTTGACACTACAGTCCCATTCCGGAAGGTGGGTGTGTAACGTAAAACATAAGCACTAGGAGCAGGAGTAGGCCATCCAGCCCATTGAGCCTGTTCCACCATTCAATAAGATCATGGCTGACCTTTTCATGGCCTCAGCTCCACCTACCCGTGTTTTCACACATTGAAGTAGGTGTAAAAACTCTAAATATTGAATGGCAGGGAGGGAAAGGGATAGATTCCGAGTCAGGCCCAGAAAAGCAAAGACAGTGACAAGACTGGTATCTGAGCAATCCGCCATCATTGACAACTCTCCGTAGCTAAAACAAAATCCAAGGTAGATGAAGGCGAAAAGTATAAGAAGAAAAAGCTGTTGATTTGTTTGCTTCACCAAGCGGAGGGTTGTGTTCTAAAACCCTTTGGACAAATAAAAGCAATACTCTCCGTAGCTAAAACAAAATCCAAGGTAGATGAAGACGAAAAGTATAAGAAGAAAAAGCTGTTGATTTGTTCGCTTCACCAAGCGGAGGGTTGTGTTCTAAAACCCTTTGGACAAATAAAAGCAATAGCGACTTGGAAGCCATTCTGACACCCAATTAGTGAAAGTTTACTGTTTCCACCCTCCTGTGGCCTGTAGCTAAACATTATCGGGCACACAGGAGCATTCCAGACTGCACTGAAAGAATCATTCCCCCATAATCTTATCAGTAAAAATGATCTGTCTTCAGAAGCCTGCTGTGTACCTAAGCAGTTCACCACAATGTTAGTATTGCAAGTGTTTGGTTGTGTATTGCTAAACGTTAATCTACTTAATCCCAAATTACTCAACGTTATGGCGGGTTCAGCAAACTTTTTTCTTGAACAAATCTGTTTGGGTTTGTAAGCATGTGTCAGGTAAATCCGTTTGCCTGAAGACATTTTTGTCTCGCTGGGGCACTCACTGATGAAGGGAACCTGTAATGTGGTTTCTCTAAGTTGATTATGAAAACTATTATTGAAGGGTGACCTTTCTCAAGCTCCTCCTTAGATCCAGCCAAGACAAAGGCAGTAGCCCATGGGCAAAATACACCGTAATGAGATGCCACTATTAGAAGGCTAAATATTTAACCTTGTCCTTCAAATGTCAGGACCTGAGGGCTTCCTTGCTAGATCCTGAAATGTACTTTAAAAGCTTCACTGTAGCCACTTGTCACAAATGTCGTTAAGAAAATATTTTCTTGGAGAAGCAAATAAATGAGAAATTTGCAGGTCTCTTCCTCCTTGGATAATTCTAGAATACCTCCTTCAACACAATGCACAGCTCTCTTTGCAAGGCCCCTCCTCCGTTGTGTCATTCACAACACTGCATTATGTTAAATGCACCACAAATTGCTCTTTGCGCACAATATGTATTTTTCCAGGAATTTTTACTCAATCACGCAAAGTTAGAAATCTTAAAAGTCTCAAAGCAAACAAAATTGAGATGAGAAAATCAGTTAGCAGTGGAATATATATACTTTATAGCTGTTTTATAAAATTACACAACCTTTCTTCATACCCTCAGCACCCTTGAGGTGTGTGTATGATTGCAAGCAAGAAAAAAATAATCTGGCATTTTTAATTCAAGTTGTAGTATGATATTTTAATTCATTCTGAGCAAAATTGTGCAGAAACAGTACATGTACATTGGGCCTCACAATAGATGAAGAAGGAAATTTCAGCTCAAAAATAACGTTGTGCCCAAAAGTACAATTGAGGAGACAGTCTACAGATGGGAGAATCGGAGGAACCCACGGGTTTAATGTCGTGACGACAACATTTATTCAAAGTTATTTACTCTGCTCTAGGATTCACCAGTACAGCAGGCAATTCTCATTAAGATGGTATCTCGCTCAGTTATAAGCTCATGAATGTCGCAGATATCCAGGCATCTGAGGTATAAATTTTACAAGCAGAGTCTGTTCCGGTAGTCCCATTCTTGTGCAATCCCGTGTTATAAGAAAATCGAGTAATAGCAGCGCCATTTAAACCAATACGGCCGGAATCCCGTTACAACCAATACCCACTTTAAAACTACACACTACAGAAACAGTGTCCCCAGTTCATCATTGAGTTATAGTGAACTCGTGTAAACAAAATTTGCGTTTTAGCAGAACGACCTGTAGATGTTGGGCACCATTATTAGCAAAATGCAATTTTAAGAATGCAGGTATGAGTTAACGAGCAACTTGAAGATGCAATATGACATGGATCAGGATGATATTTTGTTTCCCAGTCCATGGACTTGTTGGAAGTGGTGGCACAAAGGTAGAGTTACAAGTCCAAACTAACACTCATGAGATGGGAGTTCAAACCCCACCACGGCAGTCAAATTTAAATTTGAATTGATAAAGCTGGTGCCAGGGTGTGAAACTACCATTGAATGTTTGGAAAATCCATTGGGGTCACTTACGTTTGTTAGAGAAAGAAACCTGCCACCCTTAGCTGGTCTGGCCTATTTGTGGGCAGAATCTTATAGGCACCTGAGCAACATGGGGCAATGAGGAGATGGTGGGACAATTGTACAAGACATTCAGTGAGGGCAATCTCCACATCGCTCTATCTTTTCAGTTCCATTATTGATGCAGGATTCTCGCTGAATAGCAGAAAATGGCCTTATCAGGAGGTTTACTGCTGCTTAGCAACTGCAGTAATTGTACATCTTAGCTCTTTAATACTCAGCTTCTTGACCTGCTGCCCCATCACAAGCGAACTAGACACTGGGAATTCTCGACAGGAAATGTCACAGCAAGTCCCTGGCAGTTTCAGCTGACCATTGGCTGCAATGCTCCTCCATGTTGCTCAAAATCAAACAGCATCCCCCTTCAATCAGAGACATACTTTGTCACAGTGGGCTGTAGAGTTCAAGTCATTAAGTGCCTTTAAGACAAAGATAGATAGTTTCTTGATTAGTAAAGGGATCAAGGGTTACGGGGAGAAGGTTGAGAATGGGATTGGGAAACATATCAGCTGTGGTCGAATGGTGGAGGAGTCGTGATGGGCCAAATGGCCTAATTCTACTCCAATATCTTCGAGACATAGAGTCATAGAGATGTACAGCCTGAAAACAGACTCTTTGGTCCAACCCGTCCATGCCGACCAGATATCCCAACCTAATCTAGTCCCACCTGCTAGCAACCAGCCCATATCCCTCTAAACCTTTCCTATTCATATACCCATCCAGATGCCTTTTAAATGTTGTAATTGTACCAGCCTCCACGCACCCCATTTAGTGTGAAAAAATTGCCCCTTAGGTCCATTTTATATCTTTCCCCTCTCACCCTAAACTTATGCCCTCTAGTTCGGGACTCCCTGACCCCAGGGAAAAGACCTTGTCTACTTATCCTATCCATGCCCATCATGATTTCATAAACATCTATAAGGTCACCCCCTCAGCCTCCGATGCTCCAGGGAAAACAGCCCCAGCCTGTTCAGTCTCTCCCTATAGCTCAAATCCTCCAACCCTGGCAACATCCTTGTAAATCTTTTTTGATCCCTTTCAAGTTTCACAACATTCTTCCAAAAGGAAGGAGACCAGAATTGCACGCAATATTCCAAAAGTGGCCTAACCAATGTTCTGTACAGCTGCAACATGACCTCCCAACTCCTGTACTCAATACTCTGACCACTAAAGGAAAGCATACCAAACACCTTCTTCACTATCGTATCTACCTGTAACTCTACTTTCAAGGAGCTATGAACCTGCACTCCAAGGTCTCTTTGTTTAGCAACACTCCCTAGGACATTATCATTAAGTGTATTAGTCCTGCTCTGATTTGCCTTTCCAAATGCAGCATCTCACATTTATCTAAATTAAACTCTATATGCCACTCCTCAGCCCATTGGCCCATCTAATCAAGATCCCATTGTACTCTGAGGTAACTTCCTTTGAAGTCCACTGCACCTCCAAGTTTTTATTCTCTTTTGACAACTCTCTGATCCACATGCAGGAGACCTGTGTCGCTGGGCACACTGACAGCTAGCATTCAAACTGCAGCAAGGACAGACACCCAGCTCATGGTGTGGGCCAGGCTGCATCTCAGGGATACCCACTTTCTCTCTTAGTGTGCACTCACTTCGTGCCTACCTCCATGTTCACAGCATCATCGTCTATAAAACCCGATAAAATGCTAACAGCACTGGACAGGAAGGGTGTTCCCAATGACCGGGGAGATAGGACGAGGGGTCACTGTCTAAGGGTATGGGATAGACCATTTAGGACTGAGATGATGAGGAATTTCTACACCCAGACCCTGTGGAATTCTCTGCCACACAAAAGCACTTGAGCCCAAATATTGAATGTTTTCAGGAAGGAAATAGACATTATTCCTGTGGCTAAAAGAATCAAAGGATGTGGGGTGTGAAAATGGGAACAGAGTCATCGGATAGAATTCCTACAGCATGAAAGCAGGCCATTCGGCAATTGAAGTCTGTGTCAACCCTTTGAAAGGCATTCCAACTACACCCATCTCCATTCCATGCACCCCATATTTCCCACAGTCTATTCACCAAACCTACATATCTTTGGACTGTGGGAGGAAACCCACACAGACATGGGGAGAATGTACCACACAGCCAGTCGCCCAAGGGTAGAATCAAACCTGAGTTGCTGGTTCTGTGAGGCAGCAGTGCTAACCACTAAGCCAGCATGCCACCCACTGGGCACTGAGTTGAATGAATATCCATGATCATACTGATCATGGTGCTTCACCCAGAGACTAACTGCTGGAGAAACTCAGCAGGTCTGACAGCATCAGTGGAGAGTTTCATGTTTCATGTCCAATGACCCTTCTTCTGATCACTAATGCCCTTCAGGGAGCATTCCATAGTCACACTCTATAAACCCACTCTTTGGCAAAAACACAAATTTAGAAAGACATTTTTTATCTCACATGCAATCAAGCAGCCGAGGGAAGAATCCCCAATGTTTGGTTGTAATCAAGAGAGGGAAAAACAGCTTTCTCTTCTTCAAGCCTACAACAGCAACTATTTAAAGCTAAACCTAAAAACTAACAAAAGAAACACGGGCCACACCCAACTAGGCTGCTTCTATTGTTCCAACTTCTTAAAAAAAAACACTAGGCCTCCAAAACTGTTTACTCTAGTGATTTTGATAAACTGCGCCTCTCCTGTGCCTTACAACCTCTCTTCGAATAAAAGGACAAAATAACCTCTTAAAGCTGCAGCAGCATCACAAAAAAAAATTAAAAGGTCCAGCATTTCAAATATTAATACGCAAACGTAAGCAGAAGTTGACTACATGGTCCCTCAAGTCTGCTTAATCATTTAATAAAATTTGGATAGCTGATACCCGATGAGAGTTCCAGTGTGCAATTTGCTTTCCTGAGGACCAATCCTGGTGTAAATCAATGTTCACACTCAGTCCACCTTGCCTTAATGTAAACAGATAGCCAGACGTGAAGCTCTCAGCACCTTCTCTATTGGTGTTGCACAAAGGCAAGTACATTCAGTAATCCACAATATCAGAAGACACACTTTTAAAACTTACGTCAGGAGAGTTTTGGGTGAATTTTATCAGCAAATTATTTTATCCAACTTTTCTGTGAAACAATGGCAGTCTTTGTTTGAGCAATGAAAACTAAACAACTTTATTGTGCTCTTTCCCCATAGCTGCATGCCTTTCTCTGATTCAGATATTTATCTAATTAACCTTTCGAAATATAATAATCTCCATCTAAATCAATCCTTGAGTCAGAGTTTCTCATACTGCAATAAGCTTCCGTCTTCACAAATGTCCGTGTACTTCTACTTGCACTTACTTAGTGATACTTCAAGCTGACATGTTGTCTGGTTCGACTCATCCAAAACGATTCTGCATGGATTCCAGAGCTCAGAAACAGGCCATTCCCAGCTCACTGGATCCGAATCTGTGTTTACTCTGCACACGAGCCACCTTCCCTCCCTTTTACATGTCATTCCCATCAACATGACCATCTTGTTTTAGTCTGGGTTCATCTATTCATATAAGATCAGGCCATCCCTCATGTTTCTTCAAAAAGTATGAACAATATAACCGTGATAATAGGGAACAGAGCTTCCAGTTTGGAGTTTCTCTAGTTCCAATCTTCCAGCAGAGTCTCTGTCATATGACTACTGAGGTCAGTGTTACATCACGACTTACATCAGAGGCTCATCTGCACATTCATTAAACCCTATCTCAACACTTCAATATCTCTTTTTCTCATGTGTTCACCTACATACCACTTAAATGTTTACACTAATCCCCTCAACAATTCCCTGTCATGACAAGTTCAACTCAGTGGGTGGGAGGTTTCTCCTGAACTCCCTCATGGATTTATTAATGTCTTTTTTTCTATTGATAACTGCTAATTCCGAAGCATTTATTAAATACCTTCATAATCTTAAAGCTCTCTAACAATCTCCTACCTCCTACATAGGAAAGAAAAATTAACAATGTTGTATGATGTGTAACTCGGACATTCTGCTCAATTCCTGTGAGAGACACATCCAACGAATGTGGTTAAAGTGACCTCCCTCCCACAATTAAATCTGGATGCAGTCTAACCTTGAAATATGGCTCATGATTACGATTTTATTATCTGTATTTATTTATTGACTACTTAATACTGCATTTAAACAAAGTTAAGTTCTGCTACTGTAAAGGTTTCAAAGCAATAAATCTCTCCAACAATTGAACAAAGTGTAGACAGCCATGCCAAAGTGTATCCTTCAGCAGAATGTTTGAAAGGGACACTGTGGGCTAGCAAAATGATCCAACCATCATCAAAATAATTAGTCCTCTCCTGTACACTTATTGCTCAATATGGCCCCTTGCTTTCCCATGTATGAAGCAAGCATCATGCTGCTCCTGACTGCCAAAAGCAGTGTAATTAAAGCTCCCACTTGTCTTATTTCAGTGACTAATAATCAAGTCTCCATTTTACAACCATGTGAAGTACAAACGGCTGTCTACTAGGCTATAGGAAGGAAAACAAACCTGGGTGATTTCAGAGAGCTGTCTAACAGTAACAGTGACTAATCAGCTGATGAGCACTTTGCTACGCATGGAATTGAACAGCTGAGAAAAGCACCAAAATCAAAGACAATAATTGTTAGATTGCTGGCTTTCATTTCCACTCATTTACCCCTCACTCCAGCTCCAAAGTTTTCTACGGGAAGCCACCATTTCACTTATGCTCCCGCAATCTTAAAGTTACTGAAATCCTTGACCACGCCATATAATTGAGAGGTAGTAGGCAAACGTTGTGACACTATTTCCAATTGAACATGGTTGGAATAAGCTAAAGTATGTTTACAAAGATGTCTAAGACCCAACAAGTTGTCTATCCATCTGCCTGTTTATCCATCAATCCATCCATATCATTTTATCTATTGCCCAATATCAAACATTTTGAAGAAAGCACATAAATTCTAATCACAGTTGGGTTTACTTGGGATTTTATGGTGACATTTACCATTAAGACTGCCTGTAATAACTTATCAAGACTAGTGATGAATCAATCAATTAGAGACCACTTTTCTCAATTCCTGTAAACTGAAGTGAAATTATAAATAAATGAAAGAATTCCATAGATTAAATATTTGCCAATGGCAACTTAAATTTCCCACCAATCTAATGCAGTCAGTTCTGATATAATGAGATAGTTCAATGCTCGTGCGACCTCATGTTATAAGGAAATCACTCAATAGCCGCCCCATTTAAACTAATGGGGCCAGAATAACATTATAGTCAATACAGATAAGGAAAGTTTGCGTTGCACAAGCTTTTAGCCAATTCTCACTGAAGTAACATGTGCTATAGCAGAACCGATTGTGCTGTAAATTGACTAAGCAATTCAATTTATACTTAACAAACATACAACAATTCCAAAATGAAATATGTTGAATAACTGTATTTAACTCCAAACTCTCAGCAAAGATATCATTAAGTGTCTGGGCTGAAAGTTGACTCTCTGTACATTTGTGGAGGCTGACCTTACACAATGAGAGTAATTTTAACCTTCACTGTAAAGCAGCTGAAAGCAGATAGATCATGGATAATCCACCCTGATCAAGTGTTCTTACCATTGGCTTCAAGGCAAATGTTCTTCAGGGAAGGAAACTGTCTTCTTTACCTGGTTTGGCTTACATGTAACTCCAGACCCACAGCGACAGGATTGATTCTTAACTGTGCTCTGGGCAACTGGGGACGGGCAATAAATGCTGCCTAGTCAGTGACACCTACATCCCACGAATGAATTTAAAAAAAGATCATTGATTAGTTCGAACAGTGTGTGGGTCCACCTCTTAGCATCCACAGTATGTCATGTCCAAAGTTTCTCCATCAACTTTTCCATCTCCACAATCTTGTAGACCCTATGAGGGGAATTTGTCTTACTGCCTGGTAAAAGTAGTTTTAATGTCTAACTAAAAACAGACATGTTCAATTGAAAACATGGTGTCGCTGCACTGTAAGTGGACTTTCGCACCAGTGGGTGAATTGCAAAATATCAAGGCAATCTGGGAGGCTGAAGGTGATGTGAACCTTGACTAACCTCTTGAAGCACTTTATAATGATGGAGGTCAGAGTCATCGAGCAGCGGTCATTGAGGCACACTGCATGAATTTTCTTTGGCATGGTGGTGGTCTTCTTGAAGCAGTTGGGGACTTCAGATCGCAGTAAGGATAGATTAAAGATGTCTGAAAATACTCCCACCGAGTGTTCCGTGCAGGATCTGAGTGCACAGCCAGACACTCCATTGGGCCGGTTGCTTTCTGTGGGTTCACACTCGAGAAGGTTGGTCTAACATCTGCGACAGTGAACATGGGTACAGCTGCAGCCGAGGCTGTTGGGATAGGTGACATCATTCCACTGACCCTCTGTTCAAAGCGAGTCTAGAATGCATTGATCTCATTGGGTAAGGATGTACAGTTGCTCTCGATTCTGTTTGACTTTGCTTTGTAACGGTTATATAGTGTAAGCCTTGCCACGAATGAAGGGTGGCCACATGGTTAGTCTGACTCTCAGGCTTACTTTGGTATTGCCTCTTGGCATCCCTGATGGCCTTGCGAAGGTCATATCTGGATTTCCTGTAGAGGTCAGGGCTGACCAACTTGAATGCTTCAGACCTGGACTTCAGGAGGGAGTGGATCTCCCGGTTCATCCACAGTTTCCAGTTGGGAAGCACTCTTTGGCACACAGTCCTCTACACACTTACTGATGAACTCTGTGATGGTAGTGGCATACTCGGTTAGGTTGGCTGCTGAGTTCTTAAATATGGACCAGTCCACCGACAGTCCCATAAAGGCCCTTCCATTGTCTCAGACCAACACTGCGCTACTTTCTGCACTAAGCCCTCTGCTTGTAAGCCATGCGGAGGAGCACAGCATTGTGAATTGGCAGTGATAAAAAAATCTGGGAGAGCACTCAGATATAAAGCCTGCAGATCCAATAAGTGGAGAGCATGTGTAAGAGAAGGAGAGAATGTAATTGCTCTTGTGGCCATTTGGAAGGTTTCATTGTTGTTGGAGTAGATTCCACTCTGTAAAGCACGTCAATATCTCAACACAGAATCTGTCCTTTATCTGCATGGTATATCACTGTATTATATAAGTTCTTTCCTCCTTGCAGCACCCCTCTCTGACAGTGACAATGAATCAGAACATGCCAATTGTGGCTTGGCTATGTCAATGAATCATTACACTCTAGCATTAAATGAAGGCGGGTCCGAGACTGACAGGGTCTGTGTTTATCAATATTGCTATCAACATATTGTTAATATCACATTCCACAAAGCCAGTGGATGAAGGCAGTCGGATGAAGGCAAATTCTGATTGGTTATTCTGGTTAAAGCTGATGCAGAGAGATTAGATAATATAAATTTGTCTGTTTACAAATGACCAGTTTTCTCTTTCTGACATTACCACAACTGTTATTCCATGTCAAAAACGTTGGTTTGGACGAATCAGTGCTGCATTTGAAATGAGTTTGAGAAAAGGACTCGGAAATTCCATGAGCTAACTTCAATATGGAATTGGTTCAGACATGATCCCAACTGTGTGTGGGTGTGTGTGTGTATGTGAGAGAGAGTGTGAGTGTGTGTGTGTGTGTGAGAGTGTGTGTGTGTGTGTGAGAGTGTGTGTGTGTGAGAGAGAGAGTGTATG
>NC_057718.1:102878421-102898320 GCF_004010195.1 Chiloscyllium plagiosum | reverse complement strand
TGAGTGTGCTTGTGAGTGTGTGTATGTGTATGTGTGTGTGAATGTGTGTGTATGTGTGAATGTGTGTGTGTGAGTGTGAGAGTGTTTGTGTGTGAATGCGAGTTTGTGAGTGTGTATGTGTGAGTGTGTGTGAGTGTGTGTGAGTGTGTGTATCTTTGTATCTTTGCAGGTAGTGGCCCTTCTCCGACCCAGGAGAATCATACTCAATGACCTAATGGGGCCACAGTAAAAAAAAACGACAAAGAGGGGGAAGAAATAACAGCTTCCAATCACACAATTATAAACCAGGGTTTTCGCTGGGCACAGTGGAGCAAACTTGCATCAGTCACAACAGGAAAGGGGTCTTTGTGGAATTTTTAACAGTGTTTTTACTGTTTGCCTGTGGGTTATTGTTAAAGTGGAACACACCACTGTCAAATTTCATTTTTATCTTACATTTGTGCACTATATTACACCATCGACTATTCTGAAGGAGTACAGTGCAGCACTGACAAGCTCGCTGTATGTTGTCCAGATGGAGCACTAACTGTATCATTATGTATTATTGAACTAACCCAGTACCACCTGTTTCTTCAGAGGTCCCAGCCAAAACGTTCCCATAAAACATTAATTTTGTTAATGTTCTAGTTGCTCACCACAGAGGGACATTTGTAGTTAAAGATTTACCATGTGTTTAATTATTCTGAGCTGGACAAATTCAATCTTCGAAATAAGTGTTGCTTTAAGAAATAAATCTATTGTTCAGAAACGTTTGAGCCAGTGAGCATTCTTTAATTAAAAATGTGTGCTTCATCACCACTTATTTCCTTTTAAAAGAAGGTATTCCTTTACCAGTTATGAGGCTACATTCCAAATTAAACATTTACTCACACAATCAGGGGAAGCTGCAGCACAGCAAGAGGCCATACAGACCATTGGGGCTGTACAGGAGCTGTCTGGTTAACCTTCCCTTTTCCCCCAGCCCTGTAAATATAAATTAAAGTTTATATCCAGTTCTCCTTTGAAAGTTATCACTGAATTTCCTTCCATTGCCTTTTCAGACACCACGTCCCACATAACAGCTTGCTGAGTCATTTCTCTTTTCTCATGTTGTCTCTGGTTCCTTCGTCAATCATCAAAACCCAGTGTACTCCCTATACCCATCCTTCCTGGGTTAGCAAACATTTTCTCCTTATTTAATCTGATTTATTGTTGTCACGCACAGTGAAAAATGTTGTTTTGCGAGCAGTACAGGCAGATCAAAGCAAATAAGATCATAGGCAGAGCGAGGCCTACAGAGTTACAGCTGTTACAGGAGGTGCATATGGTTCTTTCGTCTTGCTGATATTGAGAGGGAGGTTGTTATCATTGCACCATGACAACAAGTACTCTCTCTCCTTCCTGTATTCAGCCTCATCATTAGATTGAAAGTCATGATGTGGAGGTGCCGGTGTTGGACTAGGGTGGACAAAGTTAAAAATCACACAACACCAGGTTGTAGTTGGACATGTTTATTTGGAAGCACTAGCTTTCGGAACGCTGCTCCTGACAACCACCTGATGAAGGAGCGTCGCCCTGAAAGCTAGTGCTTCCAATTAAACCTGTTGGACTATAACCTGGTGCTGTATGAATTTTAAATTAGATTTGAAGTGAGAGAGATCCATGCAGCAGTCTAATAACAGCAGGGAAGAAGCTGTTCCTGAACCTTTGGTGAGTGTATTCAATATTCTGTATCTTCTGCCTGACGGAAGAGGTTGTAGGAGATCTTTACCGGGGTGGGGAGGGGTCTTTGATGTTGGCAGCCTCTCTGTGGCAGCGAGCTGTGTAAATGGAGGCTGTGGATCGAAGGTTGGTATCTGTGATGTCTGGGTTTGCAAACAACCCTCTGTAGTTTCTCACAGTCCTGGGCAGAGCAGTTGCCGCACCAGGCAGTTATACACCCGGACAGTATACTCTCAATGGTGCATCAGTAGAAGTTGGTGAGGGTCCTTATGGACATATTGAATTTCCTGAGCCACCTGAGGAAGGAGAGGTGTTGCTGTGCCTTCCTGACTGTCGCATCTACATGGGAAAGCCAGAACAGGTTGTCGGTTCTTGTCACTCCGAGGAACTTGATGCTGTCCACCCTCTCCACCTCCACTCCATTGATGTAGATGGGGGGGGAGGGGGTGGAGAATGTCCTCCTTTCTTCCTGAAGTCAATAGTCAGTTCTTTCGTCTTGCTGATATTGAGAGGGAGGTTGTTATCATTGCACCATGACAACAAGTACTCTCTCTCCTTCCTGTATTCAGCCTCATCATTGTTTGATATTTTTGTCTCTTGTAAGACCCTTCATGATTCTGAACACCTCTATCCAATCTCCTCGGAATCTCCTCCTGGAACAGGACAATCTCAGCATCTCCATCTCTTCACATCCCTCAGCACCCTCACTCTCGTACCATTCCAGCAAGTCCCTTCCTCACCCTCTCTCTCAAAAGCTTTGACTTCGGGACACGGGGTACTCAAAATGGCACCCAATGCTCTGGCACCTCCAACCTCTGCCACGGAGAAGCATGAGGGCAACAGATGCAGAAATTGCTGAAGAAACTCATTGGGTCTGGCAGCATCTGTGGACAGAGAAAGAGTGTTAACATTTCAAGTCTGGTATGAATCTACTTCAGCACGGGTAACAGACACATGGGAACACTAACCCCTGCAAGCTTCATCCCCCCACCACCCCAAGCCATTCATCATCCTGACTTGAAAATATATTGTAGTTCCTTCAGTGTCACTGGCTCAGAATCATGGAATCCTCTCCCAAAGAGCATCATGGGTCCTTACACCATAAGGACCAAAGTGGCCAAAAGCAGCAAACTGGGCAAGTAGGGATGGGCATTAAATTCAGCCTCAGTTCGCAACACCCACGGAAATGATGGCAAGGTGGTTTGGAGAGCAAGCAATTTACTGGAGGCCAACTGAGACCCTCAGGCACCCACAGAAGACCCTGACCTTGTAGCTAATGGAATCAGATTGGGGTGGGAGTGAGGGAAAGACAACGTGTGAAGCAATTCCCCCAACAAAAAGGAAAGCCCTGGTTGGGCCTTTCCGAGGGACTCTGCCTCAGGACTGGGAGGCACCTCCATATCCTTGATGTGAACCTTCCCTCCTCTATGTGGCCCCTCCCCACCCCAGCACATCCATCCTGTCCCACCAACTCAATCACTAAAACCTCCAAGCTATGGTGTCGGCCATGTGGTGGAAGGGTTAATGTACATGAATGAATAGTGCAGCTCATATAGTAAACACGACATGAACAGCAGTCTCACCGGGAGGCTGAGAGAGAAGCAACAGCCTTGTCTGCCCCTGGTCCTAACCAGGAGCTGAATAATGTGAGTAATTAGTTGGAGGCCTAGTTATAAATTACTGGGAGAGTGGAGGAGACAAGATCCACTATCCAACCAACAGGAAGTGTAGACTAAACCAAGACATACACTGCAACAATCCAGCTCGGTCCGACTATAGCACCAGCATTGCCCAGTGCTCTCAGTGGCCATGCTGCTGTCCACAAGAAATTCTGATTGACCAGCACCCTTAGGGAGGCAGGAGTTAGGAACATAGGAACTAGACTAGGCCATTCAGCCCCTTGAACTGTTCCATCATTCAGTGAGACCATGGCTGATTGTTGCTTTCCCACATAGACGCGAGAGTCAGGAACGCTTCTCCTTCCTCAGCCGGCTCAGGAAATTCAGCATGTCCATAAGGACCCTCACCAACCTCTACAGATGCACCATTGAACACATACTATCCGGGTGCATAATGACCTGGTACAGCAACTGCTCTGCTCAAGACTATAAGAAACTACAGAGGGTGATGTGCACCAGGCAACATCCTAGTGAACCTCCTCTGCACCCTCTCCAAAGCATCCACATCTTTCTGGTAATGTGGTGACCAGAAGGATATGCAATATGCCAAATGCGGCCGAACTAAAGTCCTATACAACTGTAACATGACCTGCCAACTCCTGTAATCAAGAGAAGGAAAGCATGCCATATGCCTTCTTGACCACTCTATCGACCTGCGATGCAACCTTCACGGGAACAATGGACTTGAACACCCATATCTCTCTGCACATCATTTTTTCCCAGGGCTTTTCCATTTGCAGTATAGTTCGCTCTTGAATTGGATCTTCCAAAATGCATCACCTCGCATTTGCCCAGATTGAACTCCATCTGCCATTTCTCCGCCCAACTCTCTAATCTATCTATATTCTTCTGTATTCTCTGACAGTTTCCTTTACTATCTGCTACTCCACTAATCTTAGTGTCATCTGCAAACTTGCTAATCAGACCACCTATACCTTCCTCCTGATCATTTATGTTAATCACAAACAGCAGTGGTCCCAGCACAGATCCCTGTGGAATATCACTGGTCACAGGTCTCCATTTTGAGAAACTCCCTTCCACCACTACTCTCTGTCTCCTGTTGCCCAGCCAGTTCTCTATCCATCTCGCTAGTACACCTTGGACCCCATGCAACTTCACTTTCTCTATTAGCCTACCATGGGAACCTTATCAAACACCTTATTGAAATCCATGCATACGACATCTACAGCCCTTCCGTCATCAATCAACTTTATCACTTCCTCACCAATTCTATTAAGTTGGTGAGACATGACCTTCCCTCCACAAAACCATGTTGCCTATCACTGATCAGCCCATTTTCTTCAAAATGTAAAGAGATCCTATCCCTCAATATCTTCTCCAGCAGCTTCCCTACCACTAACATCAGGCTCACTGGTCTATAATTGCCTGGATTATCCTTGCTACCCTTCTTAAACATGGGGACAGTATTAGTAATTCTCCAGTCCTCCAGGATCTCACCTGTATTCAAGGATGCTGCAAAGATATCTGTTAAGGCCCCAGCTATTTCCTCTCTCGCTTCCCTCAGTAACCTCGGATAGATCCCATCCGGGGACTTGTTCACCTTAATGCTTTTTAGAATACACAACACTTCCTCCTTCCTTATGCCAACTTGATCGAGAGTAACCAAATATCTATCCTTAACCTCAACATCCATCATGTCCCTGTTCTTGGTGAACTCTAAAGAAGGCAGTCCTCATTTATACAACTCTCCCCATAACTTAATAAATCCAGTTTTAATTCTTGTAAACCTGGATTTCCACTCTATTTGGGGTTTTATTCAACAAGATGGAATCGTAAAACAATTACATTGAGTTCCAAAAACTATGCACCGTGGATTTCTGCAGGTGAACATGTACTTTGCATTAAATTCTATCAACTTCTTGTTGGAGAGGAATGCTTTGTGAATCAGGCCAATGGCAAGGATGAAGGAATGTATGAAGGTCATTCATCATGAGTCCTGATGGTCTGGGATATGTTGTTCTGGCCTTGGGGTGTTATCGTCTGGTAGGTCAGAAGTCACATGACACGAGGTTATAACCCAACAGGCTTTTGGAGTGATACTCCTTCGTCAGGTGAGGTGACCTGTTGGTCTGAACTCGTCCATCCCTGTCCAACACCGGCACCTCTGCTTCATCATCTTGTGGGGTCTAGTAAGGATACCTGAAACCAAATGAAACTGGGGAACAACTGATAGTGTATCCTACCTAAGAGACAAATGGTTACAAACTGGGTGTGTTTGGGGAACGAGTAATCAGAGTGTTGGGGCTTTGAGATATGCAAGTTGGAATAAACCGCTGACTAGAGAAGGTAAATGGCTAGACTCTGTCTAAACAAATTTTAAGATCTGGTGTTTGGACACAGTCTAATTCTTTACACATTATTGGGTCCCTGGTCAGAGCTAGGCAACTCTAGGTGCAGACAAGACTGCTGTTTCTCTCTCAGGACGGATCTGAAGAAGGGTCACTGGACTCAAATCATTAACTCTGTTTCTCTCTCAGGACGGATCTGAAGAAGGGTCACTGGACTCAAATCATTAACTCTGTTTCTCTCTCCACAGATGTCACCAGAATTTCTGGGTGTCTCCAGCAGTTTCTGTGTTTGTTTAATCAAACCCGAGTCCTTATCGAGCAGTGTCAGTAGCTGAAACACTGGGCAATATCTGCAAAGGAATTCAATCACAAAGTGTCGGTTCAAGATTCTAAATTACAGATTGCTGAGATTAACATTAATAGACTGAGCATAGAGAGAGTTGAATTTGTTTTCTTGCCTATTTATATGGGTTTGTGCACTTAACATAATGTAAAGCCTCCAAGGATGAGACTCAAGCACTGGCCTTGCATTATCTGATTATAAATTTGAGCTAGTTATTTCTTACTCCTTTCTGTCAGTCATAACTAAAATCAAGTTTGCAAATTCTTAGTCCCTACTGATAGATGGAGTGATTCATTGTTTTGATACCTTACACATTAGAGTCAGATTTTGCACTATCCATATACCTCACTCACATTCAAGGCACCAACCATGCAAGACATCACAGGCTCAGTCTCATTTCTGCCACCTCTTCTAATTTGCCAACAAATAAAATTAGAAGAAATGTAACTCCAAACTTGTAAATTGCTTTGGGATTGAGGGCAGATTTGTCTAACCTTTGGTTAGTCATCTGTCTCTGTTACCATGAGCGGAATCCCTGAATGTCCCATTTACAAACACAATCCCATACAGGGGTGCAATTTTAAAGATTCAACAAACAAACATTTCCCGTACTTACAAGCAGCTACTTTATATTGTCCCTCACTGTGTTCTAACTCGTGTACAAATCATCTTGCAAACAGATACCAGAATGGAATCTGTTCACAACCCAGGGACTGTCTAATGACTGCACATGTAAACGCGGCAGAAAATACCTTATTCACCCAATACAATGATGAGGCTGAAATGGCACCTCCAGCAACTACAAAAATGTCTAAAAAAACAAGGACAGCACAATTAGATGAGTTGCCTGAATTGGAAAATAACTTGTTTGTTCTTGGAAGATGAAGCCACTGACAAACAAGGTCAGCATTTCTTGTCAGTCTTAATGTACAAGGCCTTCACAGGTGTTCCTTGGGTCACAACTGTCACGCTGAACCTGGACAGGCCCCACCTAAAGTTGCTGCATCCTTTAGGTACTTGGCTGGGACAACTTTTGCACACATTATTCAGCCCCATATATTCCATCCAGCTGTTGTCATGTACAGAGAGAAAAGCTCCTGGAGGGGGCATGAGTTTTGATTAGGTTCCATGAAAATTACAACAGGTGTCAATATTGTCCCTTCGATCACAGAGGCTTGTACCACCGTGGGTTCTGGTTTCTCATCCTCCTGCGGTCTTCACTCAAACCTGATTTGAACATTTCTGCTACACTATTCAACCTTACTCCAGTCTCTGAGTCTTCTGTCCCAACATTACACTATCTCAGTTCCCAAAGCAGCCACACCGAGTAGATACCGCTTTGAGATCTTTGCCGAAAGCAGGGTTGGATGACTTAAGGGTGTACAGGCGCCTTGCATTTCTGGTGATGATGTGACTATTCTAACGAGCTTCAATGACCGATTCCAATACTTGACTCTCAAAGACTCCCGGGGTAGTTGGTCTTGGATTTCTTCTTCAGGCAATTCCTTTCCCTCTGCTATTTTATCAGATTATCACAAGCACTGAATCCCCTCAATGCAGCATCGCTATTGGATGATTAGATTAGATTACTTACAGTGTGGAAACAGGCCCTTCGGCCCAACAAGTCCACACCGACCTGCCGAAGCGCAACCCACCCAGACCCATTCCCCTGCCCCTAACACTACGAGCAATTTAGCATGGTCAATTCACCTAACCTGCACATGGTTGGGCCAATGTCATGACTCTTAGGTTGAAACCAGTTTTACTTTTATTCCTGTAATTTATTCCTTTTACAAAGGGGCCGCTTCCAATTACTCGGTTGGCTTGCGCAGACTGCTCAAGGTAATCATGTCTTAAACATACAGCTCACATCACCTGCTCAATCCCACCCTCTGATGTATATAAATTGTGGCTTTTTTTAGATATATCTTTGCAGTGGTAGTTACTGAAGCAAGGATTCCCCTGTCATGCTGCCATATTTACAGTAATTATTTTAGTGCCAACATATACCAAACTGAACTGCAAAATTGGGACTGACACCTAATGTGAGTATTTATAATGCTGTAGAACAGAGGGGCTGACTTATATTAAGCATCAACAACATCAGCTCAACTTATAGCTATTTTTAACCAACTTGTTCAGATGTCTTATGACACAAGCCCTAGGCAGGTGGAACTGGAACCCAGGCCTCCTAGCCCACAGGCATTGACACTACCACTGCACCAAAAGACCCCTTTGGGCCAGTTTAGATGATGAGTTGACTTACATGCCATGGCCTACAGACATAATAATGATATTTTATTCAAGATGCCCATTCAGAGCCCAAAATCTAAACCGCAGTGTGACTTGGAATAAAATGTTCATTTGTAACCCAATCAGAAATTAATTGGACATCTATAATTATACTCATGAAGTTGGGGGTTAGCACAACTCAAGAACTGTTGCAGTGTTGAGGTGGAGCAAACCCCCAAATACCTCCCAAAGCATTAACTTCACAAATCTGAACAGTTCATCTTTTCATCCCAGGCAAAGCCGATCAGACTCATCTCACTTGGCTCAACACAGCCTCAGAGCTGCAGGTGAAGGAATACAGAATTCTACCACAAAAGCTCCAGATTAAAGACTGATGGAGACGGTGCAGGAAAGTGGGACTGGGGTAGAGGAACAGCCATGAGCAGGTTCAATGGGCTCAATGGCCCTCTCTTGTTGCAATGCTTACAGTCGGTCTGCACACTGGCACAGACTTTAAACTTTAAAGTCCCCACTTATCTAGAATTTGACAAATGGTGCAAAAAATATTACCCTCGGTATAAAACAATTCTCTCTTTTTTGTATGTATTCGGTGGAAGACTAAAACATTACTTTTTTTATACTTTTCTAACTTTTTTACCTGAGTAGGCTAAAGAATCTGTATCTAGTTACCTTTGCATCTAAGATGTAATGTGACATTTGTAAACATTTCATTTGAGTATGTTTAAAATAAACCAAATTCAACTCAATTCAATTCAAACAGTTATGTGTTTTTTGTGTGTATTCGGTTAAAATCTGTAAAACGCAGCCTTCTGAGTTTATCAGAGTTGGTAATAGTTGACATCATTATCCAATGTATTAATGACTCTACATTAGAGAGACTTTGAGACTTTGAAAGAACTACGTAATGATTTAGATAATTGCACAATGTGTTATACAGGAATATTTTAAAGTGATTCATTAATCTACATAAATGGAAAAGTTATAAATATTTGTCAACAAACAAAAAAGCTGGACAGTTGATAATGTTCTGATCAATGATACTGTTCACTCTGAAATTTTATTTTAATGACTGGAACATTACCTCTCTCTTAATTACTACAAACTTGTTTTTCACAAATGAATTTGACAGAAAGTCAGTATCTCATCAACATAACGTACTCATTAAACCAACTGTGAGCCCCATGTAAATTAAACTAATTTCCTCAAACATAAACATTGCTAGACGTTGCATTTGAAGTGGAATTTAATACCTCCCACTGTGTTAAACAAATGCTCAGTCACAAAAACATCCGGTACATTAGTTACATACAAGATGTGACACATAAACAATTAACACCCAACACATTTCTGTCTCCCATAATTTCCAGTGTTCTTAAATAAAACATTGATGCTTTCTTTAGCGAAATGCTTTTAAATGGAAATGAGTCATTTGCAGATTTACAAATATGACCCAAGAGCTATGACTATCAACTCTTTTTAAACTTGCTGCCTGAAGCAGTAATTAGATGTGCTGACCAAATTGCCTGCAGTTTACATCTATATTCTGGTGTATCTGTTTGTTATAATTTGTCCACAAGATATAAGCCTCATGCTCATTGGCGGTCTCTAATAGACGAGGGTGACTCTCTCCCACTCTTTGGGTGTGTCTGTAGGTGGTTGTATACAGACCCCCCCCACCGGCATTAGCCTACTGCAGGCTCTGTTACAGAAGGTGGGGCAGAAGGGGTGGGTGTGGTGACGGTGTGACAGCACCCTCCTTTCCCAGTTTCCGCCCGGCTTCTGCTTTTTCCCACGGTGAGTCTCGAGGTGCTCAAGGCCTTCCTGGATGCCCGTCCTCCACGTTGGATGGTCTTGGGCCGGTGATTCCCAGGTGTCTGTGGGAATGCTGCACTTCCCCAGTGAGGCCTTGTGGGTATTTCCTCTGTCCCACCTGGGGCTCCTCCGCCATTTCGGAGCAAGCGTTGGAAATGATGATGGTGAGCTATTGACCCAGCAACAATGACATGTTTCCAAGTCAGGATGGTGAGTGGCTTGGTGGGGAATGTAGAGGTGGTTCCATGTATCTGCCACCTATGTCTACATCAATGTTAGAGGTCACACGTTTGGAAGGTGAGGTTGAAGGTGCCTTGGTGAGTTGTTACATAGCGTTTTGTAGATGGTAGCTATATGTCTAACCAGGCATCCTGATTCAGAGATAGGCACACTACCACTGTGACGCATGAACCCATTTTATAAACAATACACTCTGATGTCATTGTGTGTCAGTTGAAGGTCGAACGTGGTAATTATGCCAATCAAGGGGGCTGCTTTCTCCTGGATGGTGTCGAGCTTCTTGAGTGTTGTTGGAGCTGCCCCCATCCAGGCAAGTGGGAAACATTTCATCTGACTTGTGTCTTGTAGCTGGTGGAAAGACTTTAAGTCAGGAGGTGAATCTCCCTTTCCTGCTTTATATCAGTCCTTAAAATCTTTATCTGGGATCAAGGCTTTAGCCATTTCTCCCCAAGTGTCTTAGAGTCTCAATGTGTTTGATAATTGAGTTGTGAAGTAACTTTGATTCCAATTGTCGGTTGTATGAGTTAATCTCAGGATGGAAATCTTGCGTGAACAAAATCGAAATAGCAAAGTATTGTGGGACAGGAATTGACCTGCGATTTGATTGGTGGACTGGCATTTTGATCACTGACAGTAGAGAACCAAGTCAGAAACAGCTCCTGAGAGTGGGCCCTCCAACACTGACACACCCCTGCTGCTTTTTTCAGGATGTGCTGGTAGCTGAGAGTGACCCAAACATGGCAAAGAGACAATTAATGTCTTCTTAAGGAGCCCCTGGTGATTTCAATCCCAGACGTATGGGCAAACCACAGAGGATCCAAACCATCTGCTAGAGTAGGAAGAGGGACAGACTGGGAAATCAGGGGAGACAATGGCCGAGTGGTATTATCACCAGGCTATTTATCCAGAAACTCAGCTACTGTTCTAGGGACCCGGATTCAACTCCTGCCATGGCAGATGGTGGAATTTGAATTCAATTAAAAAACAAAATCTGGAATTAAGCATCTACTGATAGACATAAAACTATTGGGGGAAATCTATCTGGTTCACTAGGAAATCTGCCATCCTCAGCTGGTCTGGCCTACATGTGACTCCAGACCCACAGCGATGTGACTGACTCTGAACTGCCTTCTGAAATGACCTCATGAGCCTCTCCGTTCAAGGGCAATAAATGCTGACCAGTCACTGATGTCCATGTCTCACATGTGAATATTAAAAAAGGGCCTGATAGGATCTATCCCAGAATGCTGAGGGAGGCAGGTGAGGAAATTGTTGGGGCCTTGTATGAAATCTCTGTGACCTCTTTTGTCACAGGAGAGGACTGGAGAATAGCCAATGTTGTTCCTTTGTTTCAGAAGGGCAACTAGGAGAATGGGGAAATTACAGGCCCCCAAGCCTTATGTCAGTGGTAGAAAAATATCGGGGACAGGATTTCCTCATTTCTGGAAAATTACAGACTTATTAGCTATGGGGAGCATGGCTTTGTGATGGGGAGATCACGTCTCACAGACTTGATTGAGTTTTTTGAGGAAGTGACAAAGATGATTGATGAGGGCAGGAAGTAGATGTTGTCTACTTAGCCAGGTCTTTGACATCTCTCATGGAAGGCTGATATGGAAGGAGAAGTCACATGGGATCCACAGAGAGCTGGTAAGATGGATACAGAACTGGTTTATTCATAGAAGACTGAGAGTAGCGGAGGAAGGCTATTTTTCCGACTGGAGCTCTGAGACCAGTGGTGTTCTGCAGGGATCAATGCTGGGACCCCCGTTGTTTGTAATATACACATATATAAGTGATCTAGAGATGAATGTAGGTGGCCTGATTAGTAGAGTTGCAGACAGCACAAAGATTGTGGGAGCTGCAGATAGTGAGGAGGATTGCCAAAGGATACAGCAGGATATGATAGACTGGGGGCTTGGGTGGAGAAATAGCAGATGGAGTTTAATCCGGACAAATACGAGGTGATGCAGTTTGGGAAATCTAATGCAGGAGGAAAATATACAGCAAAAGAGGCATTTGGATGGGTATATAAATAGGAAGGGGTTGGAGGGATATGGGCCGGGTGCTGGCAGGTGGGACTAGATTGGGTTGGGATATCTAGTCGGCATGGACGGGTTGGACCGAAGGGTCTATTTCCACGCTGTATATCTCTATGACTCTGACTCTATAACTCTTAGTAGCATCAATATACAGAGGGATCTGGGTATATGGGTCCACAGTTCCCTGAAATTGGCAACACAAGTGGATAAGGTTATTAGGAAGGCATAAGGCATGTTGTCTTCATCAGTGAGGGTATTGAGCATAAAAGTTGGCAAGTCATGTTGCAACTCTGTACAACTTTAATTAGGCCACATTTGGAATGCTGTGTATAGTTCTGGTTGCCACTCCCCCAGAAGGATGTGGAGGCTTTGGAAACGGTACAGAAACAGTTTACCAGGAGGTTGCCTGGTTTAGAGAGTATTAGCTGTGAGGAGAGATTAGATGAACTTGGTTTGTTTTCACTTGAACATCAGAGGCTGAGGGGTGACCTGATACAAGTTTACAAAATTGTGGGAGACGCGGATAGAATAGATAGTCCAAGTCTTTCTCCGCAGGTGGACATTTCAACAATGAGGGGACATAGGTTTAAGGTAAAAAGGAGTAAGTTTAAAGTAGATGTGAGAGGTCAGTTTTTTACACAGAAGGTGGTAAGTGCTTGGAATTCACTGCCAGAGGAGGTGGTGGAGGTGGATGCAATAGCAATGTTTTAGAGGCATCTTAACAAATGCATGAATAGTCAAGGAAAGAGGGATATGATAGTGGAGAGGACAGCGCTCCTCACAGACCACATTAGGAAACTGGAGCTGGGACTGGATAAACTTTGGATCATTCAAGAGGTTGAGGGGGTTGGTAGAATGGGGTTATAGGGAGATATTCACACCTAACGTACAAGATAAAGGTAGATGGGTGACTCATTCCTGAAGAAGGGCTTATGCCCGAAACATCGATTCTCCTGTTCCTTGGATACTGCCTGACCTGCTGCACTTTTCCAGCAACACATTTTCAGCGTAGGTGGGTGACTGTCAAGAAAGGGCAAGGGAATAGGCAGACAGTGCAGGAAACCCCCTGGTAGTTTCCCTCAAGAATAAGTATCCTGTTTTGGATACTGTTGAGGGGATGACCTACCTGGGGAAAGCCAAGTGGCCAGGTTTCTGGCACTGAGCATGGGTCAGTGGCTCAGAAGGGAAGGGGGGAAGAATAGGAGAGTGATAGTGAAAGGAGATTCAATCGTGAGAGGATCAGACAGGAGATCCTGTGGCCGCGAGCGAGACTCCAGATGGTGTGTTGCCTCCTGGGTGCCAGGGTCGGAGATGTCTCGGATTGGGTCTACAGAATTCTTAAGGGGAAGGGAGAGAGCCAGAAGCTGTGGTACACATCGGTACAAATGACATTGGTAGGGAAAGGGAGGAGGGCCTGAAATGTGAATATAGGGAGTTAGGTTGGAAAGTAGAAGGCAGGACGATCAGAGTAGTAATCTCAGGATTGCTACCAGTGCCACATGCCAGTGAGGATAGGAACAGAGAGCGTGTGCAGATGAACATGTGGCTGCAGGGTTGGTGTAGGAGGGAGGGCTTCAGATATGTGGATCACTGGGGAAGGTGGGATCTGTACAAGAAGGACAGGTTGTATCTGAACTGGAGGGGCACCAATATCCTGGGTGGGAGGTTTGCTAGAACTCTTCGGGAGGGTTTAAACTAGATTGGCAGAGGTTTGTGGGAATCAGATCTATGGATCAGAGAACGGAGTAGGTAATGCACAGCCAGGCAAAGCGTGCAGAGAGTCTGTGAGAAGAGATAGGCACTTGATAGGGCAAAGGTGAAGTCAGTATGATGGGTTGAAGTGGGTCTATTTTAATGCAAAATTTATTCAGAATAAGAGTTTTGAACTCCGAGCATGGATCAGTACTTGGAACGATGATGTTGTGGCCATTACAGAGTCTTGGATATCACAGGGGCAGGAATGGTTGTTGGATGTTCCAGAGTTTAGATGTTTCAAAAGGAATAGGAGAGGTAAAAGAGCTGGGGGAGTGGCATTGTTAATCAGGGATAGTATCACAGCTGTAGAAATGGAGGTCGTCGAAGAAGGTTTATTTACACAGTCAGTATGGGTGGAAGTCAGAAACAGGAAAGGAGCAGACACTTTATTGGGAGTTTTCTACAGGCCCCCCAAAGCAACAGAGACACGGAGGAGCTGATTGGGAGGCAGACTTTGGAAAGGTGCAGAAGTAACAGGGTTGATGTCATGGGTGACTTTAACTTCCCTAATACTGTATTGATTGGAACCTACTTAGTTCAAATAGTTCGATAGAGCAGTTTTTGTCAGGCGTGTCCAGGAAGGGTTACTGACCCAATATGTCGATAGGCCAACTAGAGGGGAGGCCATATTTTATTTGGCGCTTGGCAACGAACCAGGTCAGGTATCTGATCTCTCAGTGGAAGATCATTTCAGTGATAGTGATCACAACTCCCTGACCTTTACTATACTCGTGGAGAGAGATAGGAGTAGACGGTATGGGAAAATATCTAACTTGGGGAGGGGAAGCTACAATTCTATTAGGCAGGAACTGGGCGCCTAAATTGGGAACAGATGTTCTCAGGGAAATGCATGACAGAGCTGTGGAGGCTGTTTTGGGAGCCCTCGCTGATCGTGCTGGATAGGGCTGTACCACTGAGCAAGGAGGGGGATGGTAAGGTGAAGGAACTTTGGGCAACAAGAGATGTGGAACATCTAGTCAAAAGGAAGAAGGAAGCTTACTTAAGCTTACTGGAGGATTACAAGATAATCAGGAAAGAAATGAAGAATGGACTTGGGAGAGCTAGAAGGGGGCATAGTAGAATTAAGGAAACCCCGAAGGCGCTCTACATGTATGTGAGGAACAAGAGGATGGCCAAAGAGAGAGTAGGGCGGATTAGGGATAGCAGAGGGAACCTGTGCCTGGAGTTCGATGAGGTAGGGGAGGTCCTTAATGAATAGTTTGCTTCAGTATTCACTCGTGAGCGGCTTGATATTTCTGAGGACAGCATGAAACAGACTAATATGCTCGAACATGTTGATGTTAGGAAGGAGGATGTGCTGAAAATGTTGAAAAACTTAAGGATAGATAAATCCCCTGGGCCAGACAGGATATACCCTAGGCTATACAGGAAGCGAGGGAAGAGATTGCAGCGCCTTTGGCGATGATCCTGCCTCCTCACTGTCCGCTAGAGTAGTGCAAAATGATTGGAGGGTGGCAAATGTAATTCTCTTGTTCAAGAAATGAAATAGGGATAATCCTGAGAATTACAGACCAGTCAGTCTTACTTCTGTGGTGGACAAAGTTTTGGAGAGGATTCTGAGACACAGGATTTATGATTACTTGGAAAACCATAGTTTAATTACACATAGTGAGCACGGCTTGGAGAGAGGCAGGTCATGCCTCACAAACCTTATTGAATTCTTTGAGGATGTGACAAAACACATTGATGAAGGTAGAGCAGTGGATGTTAGCAAGGTGTTTGATAAGGTTCCCCATGGTAGGCTCATTCAGAAAATAAGGAGGCATGGGATACAGGGAAATCTGGCTGTCTGGATACAGAATTGAGGTAAAAACAATGACTGCAGATGCTGGAAACCAGATTCTGGATCAGTGGTGCTGGAAGAGCACAGCAATTCAGGCAGCATCCGACGAGCAGCAAAATCGACGTTTCGGGCAAAAGCCCTTCATCAGGAATAAAGGCGTGGTGCAGTGGGAGAGGGACTTTTGCCCGAAACGTCGATTTTGCTGCTCGTCGGATGCTGCCTGAATTGCTGTGCTCTTCCAGCACCACTGATCCAGAATCTGGATACAGAATTGGCTGGCCCATAGAATACAGAGGGTGGTAACAGATGGAAAGTATTCAGCCTGGAGCTCGGAGACCAGTGGTGTTCCGCAGGGATCTGTTCTGGGACCTCTGTTCTTTGTGATTTTTGTAAATGGCTTGGATGAGGAAGTGGAAGGGTGGGTTAGTAAGTTTGCTGATGGGACATTGACAGGATGCAGAACTGGGCTGAAGAGTGGCAGATGGAGTTCAACCTGGAAAAGTATGAAGTCATTCACTTTGGAATTTCAAATTCAAATGCAGAATACAAGGTTAAAGACAGGATTCTTGGCAGTGTGGAAGGGCAGAAGGAATTTGGGGTCCATGCCCATAGATCCCTTAAAGTTGCCACCTTAGTTGATAGGGTTATTAAGATGGCATATGATGTGTTGGCTTTCATTAACAGGGGGATTGAGTTTAAGTGCCACAAGGTTATGCTGCAGCTCTACCGAGCCTTGGTTAGACGACACTTGGAATGTTGTGTCCAGTTCTGGTCACCTCTTTATAGCAAGGATATGGAAGCTTTCGAGATTTACCAGGACTGGAGAGCATGTCTCATGAAGAAAGGTTGAGGGGACGAGGGCTTTTCTCATTGGAGTGAAGAAGGATAAGAGGTGACTTGATAGAGGTGTATAAGATGTGGAGAGGCATAGATAGAGTGGATAACCAGAGACCTTTTCCCAGAAATGGCTATCATGAGGGGGCATAATGTTAAGGTGATTGGAGGAAGGTTTAGGGGAGATGTCAGAGGTAGATTCTTTACACAGAGTGTGGTGGGTGGGTGGAATACCAGTGGTGGTAGTGGAGTCAGATACATTCGAGACATTTAAGAGATTCCTGGATAGACACATGGAAGATAGTACAATGATGGATATATGGTTTTTCTGATCTTAGAATAGGATAAAAGGCCAGTACAACATCGAGGGCTGAAGGGCCTGTGCTGTTCTATGTTATGCTTTATGTTATGTTAAAAGGTTTTTCGTTTAGAAAAGCATCATACATTAGTGCAGTCTTGGTGCTGACGGGTCTGTTCCTGTTCTGCACAGTTCTTTATTCTTTGTTCTAACACCTTAAGACTAAAAATAGAATAAGGAGGCATGAACTGATAATGTTATACAAACTGACATGGTTTCATCACCAAACCTGCCCCTTGCCCTTGCACCTCAAACGCCACCCTTCGCAAAGTCAGAAGTCACATGATACCAGGTCCAACAGGTTTATTTGAAATCACAAGCTTTCAGAGCGCTGCCCCTTCACCTGTAGACCAAGGTACTACAGGTAAGAATCACACATCACAAGAATTCTTAAACGCAATGTCAAAGTCACCTAGAATCCTGAAGCATGGAAGGAGGCCTTTACCCATTATGCCACTGCTGGCTCTTTGATGATGCTCCTCCCCCTGCCTTTCCCCATAGCCCTCTCACTTATTAACATTTATTTTCTTTGACCGTCAGCTGGCCAACCCTAGAATCTCCATTCCAAAGTAATTGCATGACTTATTGCGATGCTTAAATTAGTGCTCTGTGTAAGAGGCAGCTCCAAAGACCTCAGTGCCTGGGGAATGGTAATGGAACATTTCTTAAAAATGGTCAAAATAATGATTACATTGAATTGTAGGCCCATTTGTTTTATTCATCCAATATTTGACAGTTAACCTCCAAATATTTCTCATTGAGTCACTAAAGTTACAGTCTAACTCACCAAGTGTGCTTACAGGCATATTTATTGCTACAAGAAAAGTGATTTGCACTGTGTATTATCATACTTCAGGAATGGCTATGCCATGCTTTCTTAAATAAATTTTAATAAAGGATTAAAGAAGGCTCAGGGAATGGAATATAAGTTTGTTTTTAAGATTCAGTCCATCCTTTTGTTCGAAATGATCACTGATGTAGACTTTGGGCCAATGATCTGGAAACAAGGACACAGAAGTGACAGTCATAAGGCACCACAGCAAGAAAACCACTTGCAATGACCTGATGCTGTTCTCTGTATGAGGCTGAGAGAGGATATTTGAAAGCCGGGATAATAACTAGCACAGAATGGGGACGACATCACACAGTTAAGAGTTGCTAACGGCTAACTTATCTCAGCATTCACTCTCTTCCCCAGCGATTGTTAAAGGTGAGATTCATGATGCAGTGGGAATGCTAACAGACTAACCTACACTCTAAGCTCTTTGGGAAACACAGTTTAAATCTCACCATTGTGGCTGGTGCAACTTCAGTTGCAATCTTAAAAATTGGCATTATAAAAACTGGAATTTTAAAACTCATCTTAGTAATTGGGGTCGTGACAGTTTAATTTAAAAAAAACGTCTGGTTCACTTGGCTGTAACAGCTGCTCCTTTTTTTGAGGTATTTTAGGTGTTGAAGGTGATTTCCTCGAATCCCAGGAGCAGCAATTACTGTTTTATATGCTGTTGCATTGTTTTGGAACTTTGGAAACAAAAAATCAAAACAACAGCAGTTTTAAAAGGGAGAAGAACAGACAAAGGAAGCACATGGTGAGGACAGTGCAGAAGAGAGAGAGAGAGAGAGAGTGAGAGAGAACCTGCACAGTTACTGCCTTTGATGTTTGAATTCATGTATCGCTGGACCTCGGAGTGCATCTGGGAAAATTAACAAACAGTGAAATTCACAATTAATCTTGGAGGAACTGTTGGGCAAATGTTCACAGCACAGAATCAGATAAGTTAATTGTTGTTTTAAGTGTGGCCTACAGAGAATCTGCAGTAGTGAGTAGAGTGGGTTCTTTCTTGATATGTTTTTGGAGATATGTCTCTTGATTAAACTTAAAATATAAGCCATAACTATTAATCTAACCTGGGGCAGTGTTTTGTAGAGTAATAAGACGCTGTTATTTTCTGGGTCTGGAGATTTTGAAGGAGCAAAAATGGCCTTTAGTAGAGTGATATGCGCTTCTCGTCAGATGTGGGAGTTTAAAGAGAGTTTAAGGGTTACTGCGGACTATATCTGCCATAAATGCTGTTGGTTACGAATCTTATCAGATCGAGTGGATCGATTGGAGAGACAGATAGAAGCAATGAGGAATTTGCTGGCAGTTATAGGAAGGCTATAATGTGATGGCTGGCAGTTATAGGAAGGGGGGAATGTCTCAGATACAATCACATAGATGGGTTAACTCCAGGAAGGGTAAGAGAGGTAGGCAGCTAGTGCAGGAGTCTTTTGTGGATCTACCCATTTTAAATAGGTATGCTGTTTTGGAAAATATAGGAGGTGATGGATTCTCGGGGGAAAGTAGCACAAACAGCCAAGTTTCTGGTATTGAGACTGGCTCTAGTGCAATGAGGGGTAGGTCGGATTCCAAGAGATCAAATGTTTTAGGGCATTCTCTAGTCCGAGGTACAGACAGACGTTTCTGTGGCCAGCAGAGAAAAAGCAGAATGGTGTGTTGTTTCCCTGGTGCCAGGATCAAGGATGTCTCAGAGAGGGTGCAGAATGTTCTCACGGGGGAGAGGGGCCAGCAGGAGGTCATTGTCCACATTGGAACCAACAATATTGGAAGGGAAAAGGTTGAGATTCTGAAAGGAGATTACAGAGAGTTAGGCAGGAATTTAAAAAGGATATCCTCGAGAGTAGTAATATCTGGATTACTCCCAGAGCTATGAGCTAGTGAGGGCAGGAATAGGAGGATAGAGCAGATGAATGCACGGCTGAGGA
>NC_057718.1:102840076-102878369 GCF_004010195.1 Chiloscyllium plagiosum | reverse complement strand
TATCATAGCAATTACGGAAACATGGCTCAGGGATGGGCAGGACTGGCAGCTTAATGTTCCAGGGTACAAATGCTACAGGAAGGATAGAAAGGGAGGCAAGAGAGGAGGGGGAGTGGCATTTTTGATAAGGGATAGCATTACAGCTGTGCTGAGGGAGGATATTCCCAGAAATACATCCAGGGAAGTTATTTGGGTGGAACTGAGAAATAAGAAAGGGATGATCACCTTATTGGGATTGTATTACAGACCTCCTAATAGTCAGAGGGAAATTGAGAAACAAACTTGTAAGGAGATCTCAGCTATCTGTAAGGATAATAGGGTGGTTATGGAAGGGGATTTTAACTTTCCAAACATAGACTGGGACTGCCATAGTGTTAAGGGTTTAGATGGAAAGGAATTTGTTAAGTGTGTGCAAGAAAATTTTCTGATTCAGTATGTGGATGTACCTACTAGAGAAGGTACAAAATTTGACCTACTCTTGGGAAATGAGGCAGGGCAGGTGACTGAGGTGTCAGTGGGGGAGCACTTTGGGGCCAGTGACCATTTTGACGGTATTAGGCAAGAACTTTCGAAAGCTGATTGGGGGTAGATGTTCGTGGGTAAAGGGACGGCTGGAAAATGGGAAGCTTTCAGAAATGAGATAACGAGAGTCCAGAGACAGTATATTCCTGTCAGGGTGAAAGGAAAGGCTGCTGGGAATAGGGAATGCTGGATGACTAAAGAAATTGAGGGTTTGGTTAAGAAAAAGAAGGAAGCATATGTATGGAGAAGGATATGGAAGATATAGACTGTAGGGAAATAAATGGTGACCCCTTGCAAAATGTCCAGATTACAGAGGAGGAAGTGCTGGATGTCTTGAAATGGTTAAAGGTGGATAAATCCCCAGAGCCTGATCATGTGCACCTTTGAACCCTGTGGGAAGCTACAGAAGTGATCACTGTGACTTGTATCATCGATAGTCACAGTGAGGTGCTGGAAGACTGGAGGTTGGCTAATGGGGTGCCACTGTTTAAGAAGGTTGGTAAGGACAAGCCAAGGAACTATAGACCAATGAGCCTGATGTTGGTGGTGAGCACATTGTTGGAGGGAATCCTGAGGGACTGGATGCACATGTATTTGGAAAGGCAAGGACTGATTCGGGATAGTCAATATGGCTTTGTGCGTGGGAAATCATGTTTCACAAACTAGATTGAGTTTTTTGAAGAAGTAGCAAAGAGGATTGATGAGGGCAGAGCAGTAGATGTGATCTATATGGACTTCAGTAAGGCATTCGACAAGGTTCCCCATGGGAGACTAGTTAGCAAGGTTAGATCTCACAGAATATAGGGAGAACTAGCCATTTGGATGCAGAACTGGTTCAAAGGTAGAAGGCAGAGGGTGGTGGTTGAGGGTTGTTTTTCAGACTGGAGGCCTGTGACCAATGGAGTGCCACAAGGATCGGTGCTGGGTCCACTACCTTTTGTCATTTACATAAATGATTTGGATGTGAGCATAAGAGGTATAGTTAGTAAGTTTTCAGATGACACCAAAATTGGAGGTGTAGTAGACAGCGAAGAGGGTTACCTCAGGTTACAATGGGATCTTGACCAAATGGGCCAATGGGCTGAGAAGTGGCAGATGGAGTTTAACTCAGATAAATGCGAGGTGCTGCTTTTTGGGAAAGCAAATCTTAGCAGGACTTATAGACTTAATGGTAAGGTCTGAGGTAGTGTTGCTGAACAAAGAGATCTTGGAGTGCAGGTTCATAGCTCCTTGAAAGTGGTGTTGCAGGTAGACAGGATAGTGAAGAAGGCGTTTGGTATGGTTTCTTTTATTGGTCAGAGTATTGAGTACAGGAGTTGGGAGGTCATGTTGCGGGTGTACAGGACATCGGTTAAGCCACTGTTGGAATATTGGTTGCAATTCTGATCTCCTTCCTATCGGAAAGATGTTGTGAAACTTGAAAGGGTTCAGAAAAGATTTACAAGGATGTTGCCAGGGTTGGGGGATTTGAGCTATAGGGAGAGGCTGAACGGGCTGGGGCTGTTTTCCCTGGAGCATCGGAGACTGAGGGGTGACCTTATAGAGGTTTACAAAATTATGAGGGGCATGGATAGGGTAAATAGGCAAAGTCTTTTCCCTGGTGGGGGAGTCCAGAACTAGAAGGCATAGGTTTAGAGTGAGAGGGGAAAGATATAAAAGAGACCTAAGGGGCAACTTTTCCACACAGAGCGTGGTACATGTATGGAATGAGCTGCTAGAGGAAGTGGTGGAGACTGGTACAATTGCAACATTTAAGAGGTATTTGGATGGCTATATGAATAGGAAGTGTTTGGAGGGATATGGGCCAGGTGCTGGCAGGTGGGACTAGATTGGGTTGGGATATCTGGTCGGCATGGACGAGTTGGACCGAAGGGTCTGTTTTCATGCTGTACATCTCTATCACTCTATGACTATATTATACATTTAAGGGAAGGAAATCTGCCATCCTTATCTGATCTGACCTACATATGACCCCATTAAAGGGCTCTTGTGGTACAGTGATAATGCCCCTGGCCAGAGGATCCAGGTTCAAGCCCCAGGGGTGTGACACAGTATGTCCGATCAGATTGGTTAATAATATCTATGTGTCCATTAGTGTGGCTCACTCCTAACTGCCCTCTGACATAACCCTGCAAGCCAGTTTAGGGGCAATTAGTGATGGGCGAGCAAGAATAAATAAGATATTAAGTTCCCTGCAGAGAGCAAGTGTATGTGTTGAACTGGGATTTGTAATTTATCACAGTTGGCATCTTTTCAATCACACTTTTATGTCTGTTTACTCCAACGTAGGTATGTCCTTCTTTAAATTTGGAGACTAAAACTGCACACAGTATTCCAGATGTGGTCTTGCCAAAGCCCTGTCCAATTACAACTGCCTTGCCCATCCAGTCTGTGCTGGCTGTTTCTAGAAGAGCTTTGACCTGTTGGTTAAACCAATTGCTTTTTCCCTACCCCCACAATTTCTTCCCCTTAATGGGCATTAACCTCAATGCCTGGATGGAATAGGTTGACTTAAATCCTGACCCATGATCAGTTTGGGAAATGTTAACAACCAGATGATGCCACAAGTTATCAGTGATTATGAAGCCAGATTATCCAAGATGGGAGTGGAAGTGGCATTGACATCTGAACAATTCTACAAGTTCCGAACACACCAGTGTGAGGGAAATTGTGTTATCCTTCAGCTGTCTACAGAAATTGCCTCTGAAGTTGCAGTTCTGCAGAACACAGGAGATTGAAAGACTGAGATAAGTCAATGTAAGAGGCTAGGACAATCCTGCAGGCTGGAAAGTGAATCCAAGTTTAAGGCTCATGGTTAAGTTTGGGATTATGGAGGGCATGGACCGAAGGGTCTGTTTCCATGCTATATGACTCTATGACTCAGGTATGTGACAGTGTTACTGGGACACTATGGGAAAGGACAACATCAAAACTAAAGCAGAAGTTACTGGAGAAACTCAGCCGGTCCAGCAGCACCTTTGGAGAGAAATCAGAGTTAACATTTCAAGTCCAGTGACCCTTCTTCAGGATGAGTTAACATTTCTAGCTGCTGGATGTCAAATGTTAACGCTATTTTCTCTCTCCTCATATGCTCCAGGACCTGCTGAGAACCACTCTGGAAATCCTTCACAGACCATCCTGTTGGGTTTGCTCTCAGTAGAGCTGACCTATTTTCTGCTATTAACACCGACCTTTCACCCATATCTTTCCTCTGCTCCCATTAGCACTCGCGTTGCCTTTTACTCTGAGTTTCTTTACGAGCTGTTCCACTCGTTCCTTCTTCTCCCTTTCTCAAGAGCATAAATACTGTCACTCCAGCTCCCTTCAGTTCCAAACAAAGGGTCACATTGTGCTCGAAACATTAACTCTGTTTCACTCTCCACAGATGCTGCCCGAGCTGCTGAGTTTCTCCAGCATTGTCTGCTTTTTATTTCAGATCTCCAGCATCCGCAACACTTCGCTTTTACGTTGGTGCTTTTATTGTGTTTCTAAATGTATGTGTGTGTGCTTTTTCTTTTGTGCACGTAGATGGATTTGTGTTCATATTTATTTTGGAGCTTATTTATAATGTTTATGGTCTCATACTGCCCTCTGTAGAGCAAGTGTGTTAACAGCTTTTGCTCACCATGATATCATCTTGAAATCCAGCATGTTCTGTAAAAATATACTGGGCATTGTCACATTGAAGAGATCCTGTCTTTTTAGAAGCTGCTCATTGAGTAGAAAATCATTGTAACAATCTTTTGCAATCTGGTTTAAAGAAATAATGCTCCCAACAGCAAGCCAACACACCTTAAAAATGCAGGGAACACAGAATAGCTATCTGCAATCAATGGTGCCATGTGTTGGCATTCCATGGACAATGCCAGCCTACCACTCCTTGTTTACTATTCAAGGTGCTGATAGACGGCAGAGCAGAAATAATCATGTTCTGAGAACAATGTGGATTATACATTGAATGTTAAGCATCATACCTCTTAACTGGGAGAAAGAATACTCGATGTTCCCCACTGTAGTCACAGGTATAACTGGGGCCCCATGTGTGTGCCCGTAGCTACATCTTTTACTTGGAGGATGTGAGACAAGGCAAAAGAGAAATTGTTCACTGCATCTACAAGCTCAGCCAGGCAGAAGAGGGTGGCAGTCAATTCTGGACAGTTCAAGTGTATGTTCAATGAAGAAGCAGAAAGTTTTTACTCCATCCTGTGAAGGGATTGGACATTCAAAGACTTTTAGATTAGATTACATTACAGTGTAGAAACAGGCCCTTCGGCCCAACAAGTCCACACCGACCCGCCGAAGCGACACCCACCCATACCTCTACATTTACCCCTTACCTAACACTACGGGCAATTTAGCATGGCCAATTCACCTGACCCTGCACATCTTTTGGACTGTGGGAGGAAACCGGAGCACCCGGAGGAAACCCACGCAGACACGGGGAGAACGTGCAAACTCCACACAGTCAGTCGCCTGAGGCGGGAATTGAACCCGGGTCTCAGGCGCTGTGAGGCAGCAGTGCTAACCACTGTGCCACCGTGCCGCCCACCGTGCCGCCCACTTGGCCTGTACCCTCCAGAGATTTGACGAATGAGAAGTGATCTTATTGAAACTTATAAAATGCTTAAAAGCCTCAAAAGGATGAATTCAAAAGGAATGTTTCTTATGGCTAGGAATCCAGAACACGTTCAGAACAAGCAGACACTGTCTCAGAATAAGGAGCAAGCCCATTTAAGACTGAGCTGAGGAGTCAACACACATTCACCATGGGCAAGTTTTTGGTTCCAATATTCCTCCTTTTGTTTAAATTGAATTTTGCTGTGGTTGGATTTGATCCCATATCTCCAGGTACTAGATCGCTAAGGTCTAATGACGTGACCACCATGCCAACACCTCCACCAATTCAGGAAGACGGATGTCCTATTGCAGTTATACAGAGGCAAGTTAGAATCTTGCAAGCAGTTTTGGTCTCCCCACCTAAGAAAGGATATAATCTCTATAGAGAGAGTCCAGCAGAGGTTCACTGGGCTTGGCTGGACTGTCCAATGAGAGATTAGTTTGACTGTATTCACTAGAATTTGAAAGAATGAGAAGGAATCTACTTGAAACACAGAAAATTCTAAGAGGGCGAGACAGACTAGAGATGGGGAGGATGTTTCCCTGGTTGGGGGAGTCTAGAAACAGGGCACAGAGTCTCAGGATACAGGGCGGGCCATTTAGGACTGAGATAGTAAAAGATTTCTTCACTCTGAGGGGAGTGAACCTGTGGAATTCTTTACCACATAAGGCTGTGGAGGCCAAGTCACTGGATATCTTCAAGCAAAAAATTGATACATGTTAATATTTTTTAAAAATCAAGGGTATAAGGAGAAAGCAGGAACATAAGAAAATAAGAAATAGGAGTAGGAGTAGGCCATCTATCCCTTCAAACCTGCTCCACCATTCAATAAGATCATAGCTGACCTTTTCATGGACTCGACTCCACTTACCCACCCGCTCATCATCATCATTAATTCCTTTACTGCTCAAAAGTCTATCTATCTTTACCTCAAAAACATTCAACGAGGTCGCTTCAACTGCTTCCCTGGGCAGGGAATTCCATAGATTCACAACCCTCTGGGTGAAGAAGGTCCTCCTCAGCTCAGTCCGAAATCCGCTCCTCCTTATTTTGAGGCTGTGCTCCCTAGTTCTAGTTTCACCTGCCAGTGGAAACAATGTCTCTGCTTCTATATCATCTATTCTCTTCATAATGTTCTATAAGAATGTGACATTAAGATGGAGGATCAGTCATGATCTTATCATATGGCAGAGGTTTTGGACGTGGAAGATCATGTCTCATGAATTTGATTGAGCTTTTTGAAGAAGTAACAAAGAGGATTGATGAGGGCAGAGCAGTAGATGTGATCTATATGGACTTCAGTAAGGCTTTCGACAAGGTTCCCCATGAGAGACTGATTAGCAAGGTTCAATCTCACAGAATACAGGGAGAACTAGCCATTTGGATACAGAACTGGCTCAAAGGTAGAAGACAGAGGGTGGTGGTGGAGGGTTATTTTTCAGACTGGAGGCCTGTGACCAGTGGAGTGCTACAAGGATTGGTGCTGAGTCCATTACTTTTTGTCATTTATATAAATGATTTGGATGCGAGCATAAGAGGTACAGTTAGTAAGTTTGCAGATGCAACCAAAATTGGAGGTGTAGTGGACAGCGAAGAGGGTTTCCTCAGATTACAACGGGATCTTGATCAGATGGGCCAATGGGCTGAGGAGTGGCAGATGGAGTTTAATTCAGATAAATGCGAGGTGCTGCATTTTGGGAAAGCAAATCTTAGCAGGACTTATACACTTAACGATAAGGTCTAGGGAGTGTTGCTGAACAAAGAGACCTTGAAGTGCAGGTTCATCGTTCCTTGAAAGTAGAGTCGCAGATGGTTAGGATAGTGAAGAAGGCAGTTGGTATGTTTTCCTTTATTGGTCAGAATATTGAGAATAGGAGTAGGGAGGTCATGTTCTGACTTCATAGGACATTGGTTAGGCCACTGTTGGAATACTGTGTGCAATTCTGTTCTCCTTCTTATTGGAAAGATGTTGTGAAACTTGAAAGGGTTCACAAATGATTTACAAGAATGTTGCCAGAGTTGGAGGATTTGAGCTATAGGGAGAGGCTGAACAGGCTGGGGCTGTTTTCTCTGGAGCATCGGAGGCTGAGGGGTGAACTTATGAGGATTTACAAAATCATGAGGAGCATGGATAGGATAAATAGGCAAGGTCTTTTCTCTAGGGTGGGGGAGTCCAGAACTAGAGGGCATAGGTTTAGGGTGAGAGAGGAAAGATATAAAAGGGACCTAAGGGACAACGTTTTCACACTGAGGCTGGTCGTGTATGGAATGTGCTGCCAGAGGATGTGGTGGAGACTAGTACAATAACAGCACTTAAAAGGCATCTGGATGGATATAGGAATAGGAAGGTTGTAGAATAATATGGACCAAGTGCTGGCAAATGGGAATAGATTCAGTTAGGATATCTGGTCTGCATGGATGAGTTGGACTGAAGGTTTCTATGACTCTATGACTCTAGCAGGCTCAAAAGGGCCGAATGGCCCACACCATACCTGATTTCTATGTTTCTATGTAAAAATATTGGAAGTAGTACAAGGAACTATTGAGTGGTGCTTCAGCATCTAAAGGGTTAGCTCTATGTACCAGAAGCCAAAATGAGGAAGTTTCTCACTTCCAAATACCATGAGTGCAGACACACCTGAGAGAATTCAGCCTGCCCAAATAATAACTAAACACTGCACAAATACAAAGACGTCCTCTGAGTCCAGTCCCAACCTGACTACTCAATGCAACATGCCCATTTTATGCTTTAATTATCAACTCTCATCACAATTTTGGAATGAATTAGGAGTGTAGTCATTCAATTAAGCCTGAGAAAACAGCAGTACGCCATGTCTATCAAAGGAGAAGTTATTGATATTGTGTGATTCAGAAAAAGCAAGTCATTGGATAGTTGTTTTTTCCAGGCTGTTTAAAGTTGAGATCCTCTATATTTCGACAAAAGCATTTACATTTTCACTAGTCTAACATTTCTTTGCAGTGTCTCAGGTTTGCTGGCTTCTTAAATTTATTTACAGATCGGATGCTGGATTCCCAAACAAGGAGTTCAGGCTTAAAACTGAGATTGACCTTAACAGTAGTCACTAACTGTGGGATTCTGGTTTTGATGTTAAATCTGGCAAATTCAATTCCCCTTGATCTCCTGGCAGCAGATTAAGGTGTAGCAAACACAATAGCTATCTGGATAAATGATCCTGGAAGACATATGTATGCTTCAAACCAAAAGACGAGACATGGAGTAATAATTTGTCATTGTAAGCATGCTTAACTTAGCCAACAGTTATTGGAAACGATTTAATAAAAGTCAAATTCAATGCCAACCACTTAAAAATGGTTAGTTATAGTTCAGCTAACCATTTAGTTAGCTATAGATTTGCACTGAACCTAAGAATGATGAGATTTTCTAATATACATCTGCAATTTCCTTCAACCCTTGAACCAACAAATATATCTGCGTTCCTCCAATTTTAAACGACAATGTTAATGGAAACTTCAAGTAGCATATGTTAAAAGTGATACAATGGAATTAAATGTTACTTTCCAGGATTGCATTGATATGGCGTGAGAGTTTGCAGGTTTCTGTTAGGTTTCTGACAGCCAATCTGGACTGATATCCCTCGGATAAAGGAAAGTAACTGCCCAAACTTATTGGGCTGAATCTTGAGAGAAGTTGGCTAATTTTAGATTCTTAATTCAAGGAGAGTTTCTCTCTGTGAATCCTAACAAGTTTTCTCACACTGCCTTCCCAAAGCTAACTACCACTATGTCCTCACAGTGCCCCACTCACTATATTTTTCCAGTCACCACAGGACAGAGTATTGTTCACTGCAGGCACCTCCTGGGTTTCTTGGTACTGCTGGCATCTTTAAAGCCCAATTGTGCATCCAGTCAAATGGTAGCCATCCACAGCTGCCCTGTGTGGTTTATTTTATTTGTCCAGGCCATTTTGATAAAGGGTAACTGGCCCCCTGTTTCGCTCTTGGGCACCTGGAGGTTCTGCTGCATGATGGGGTGTATGCAGTCACTGCTCGTGGAGTGTGGCCTGAGATGTTGGCGAGTGATGCAGATCTGAAGGAGCTAACGGTGAGCTGGTGTGACCAGTTACCTATTCCGCGTTCCATGTCAGGAACTGTCGTTGCCTAGTTTCTCTGAGGCAGGTGGGAGAAAGTGAAACTGCGTATCTATGAGATGAGATGAGGGAATAGTGAGGATACACGTGCATGTAAATACACCCCTCACCAATCACTAGAGAGAATCCTTCTAATCCTTCAACACTTGGTTGGAAAATAGAACTTCTGGCTCTCATTGATGAGATGGTCCTGACCTGCTAATCTCACATGATCCTCCCGACTTTCTTTCCAATCTGCATTGTTCCAAAGATGGGAAAATTGTATCCATTGATCTTGGGTGATTACATTCACATAAACCCCAAGAGGGGCCATTGCAGCAATGTTTGAATTAACATTTAAATTGTTGTGGTCATAACCAGGGGGTTTGATTTTCAAACCCTTTAGAATCATCGATCAAAGAATCAGGAGAAAGAATACAAGAGAGAACAGTTGATGGGAGGTTGGTGAGTGCAGAAGGAATTTGAGTATGGGAGCAGCAGCGAATGACAGATCAGGTTGGAGTGCCAACTCAGACTGGGGAAGGAACAGTGGGAGTGATTGACAGAGGGTCAGTTCCAGGAATTCAGTTTGTTCTTGGGAATGATTTGGCAGGATCCAGGTGGGAGTGACATCCATGCTGTGGAGAAGACCAAGGAAGACCAAGAAACTGAGGAGTTAGAATAGAAATATCCTGGTATTTTCCCAGACTCTGTGGTAACCAAATTCCCACTGTCATAAGTCATGGCACTAAACGAAAAGTAAAGAGAAAGATAAAGGAGTTGAGGTTCAGTTAGTGGATACCCTGTTTGATGTAATGGTGCAGGAAAAACCTGAACAGGCAGAGGGTCAGACAGAAGTATTTAGTCCTGAAAATCTAAGATACTTGCAAAAGCAAGTCAAAACGATAAAAGATATGTATGTGGATGTGTACTCCGAAAAGAAGGCAGAGAATATTCTGGAGGGTTATTATCTTAAAGATAAAATCCTAAGGCAGAAATAGAGACCACAGCAGGTTAGTGCAGAGGAAAGAGGGGCCGAAGTACACCAGATTATGTTGCCGGTAGCATACAGACAGGAAGTGTTACAGGTAACACCTGAACTATCTGGAGGAGGTTACCTAGGGGTAGGAAAGGCTCAGGCTAAGGTATAAAAGCATTTTTATTGGCCTGGAATGCACAAGGGTGTGGCTAACTTCTGCCGTATGTGTCTCACATGCCAAATGGCAGGTAAGTCACAGGCAATAATAAAACCAGCCCCTTTGTTGCCAATTCCCATATTTGAAGAACCTTTCACACGGGTTATAATTGATTGTGTAGGTCCCCTCCCGAGAACTAAAAGTGGGAACCAGCATTTATTAACGATAATGGATGTGTCTACCAGATTTCCGGAGGCAATTCCATTACGGAGTATCAAGGCTAAAAGGTGATAGAGGAGTTAGTAGCTTTCTTCACACGGTATGGGCTACTCAGAGAGATTCAGTCTGACCAAGGGTCAAATTTTACTGCGAGGCTGTTTAAGGAGGTTATGGATAGCTTAGGTATACAGCACTTTAAATCCAGTGCGTATCATCCTGAATCCCAGGGAGCTTTAGAAAGGTGGCTTCAGACCCTGGAGACCATGTTGACAACATACTGCAGGATTACCCGACTGATTGGGATAAAGGGATCTCAGTCATAATGTTTGCCATTAGAGATGCCCCAAACTAATGCACTCAGTTCACTCCCTTCAAGTTAATATTTGAGCATGAAGTGAGAGGCCCTTTGAAATTAATTTTTTTAAAAAATTGACAGGACCAAAGTCGGAGATCTCACACTTAGATTATTTATTGGAAGTGAGGGAGAGATTAACTCGGGAAGGTGAATTAGCTAAACAGCACCTAAAAAGGGCACAGTGTAGAATGAAGAAGGTGGCAGAATAAAAGCTCTGAGACCAGATGTTTCCCGAAGGGATGACGTGTTAGTACCGTAACCAGTGATAGGATTTCCCTTCAAAACCAGGTTTAGTGATCCCTAACAAACTGAGAAAAAGTTGAGCCAGGTGAATTATCTAGTAAAGATACCAGATAGGAAAAAAGGTATCAGGTATGTCATGTGACATGTTGAAACTGTATAATACCAGAGAGAAAGAACTGGAGAAACAGGTGTTAGTTACTGCCCCGCAGGGTGACGAATCAAATCCAGATGATGTGGATCTTGATGTGCCTCAAAATAGGTTAACAAATGAAGAGGTCCTTGAGGAGTGGGATAGGTTAGTAAGCTATCTGTCTCAGGAGTACAGAACACAGTTGAAAGATTTCTTACCGCAGTATAAGGACATACGTAACAATCAGATGGGAAGGACTAATGCTATTGTACATGACGTAGACATAGGGAATACTGCTCCGATAAAACAACACCCCTATCAGCTTAATCCTCTCAAAGCCAGACAGGTCAAGATTGAGGTGGAGGCCATGCTCAACGTGAACATCATCGAACCAAGCCAGAGTCAGTGGAGTTCACCGATCGCCTTAGTTCCCAAACCGGCTGGGACTCAACGATTCTGCATGGATTATCGGAAGGTCAACGCCGTTACAAAATCAGACTTCTATCCAATTCCTAGATTGGAGGACCGAATTGAGAAAGTCGGACAAACCAGTTACATCACCAAGTTGGACTTAATGCGTGGTTACTGGCAGGTACCTTTATCAGAGATGGCAAAAGAAACATCTGCGTTTGTAACCCCAAATGGTCTGTATCAGTTTAAAGTGATGCCCTTTGGAATGAAGAAAGCACCCACCACATTCCAAAGCCTCATGAACAGAGTTGTGGCTGGGTTAACAAACTGCGCTGTGTATTTGGATGATGTAGTGATCTTTAGCAAGCCATGGAAAGATCACATGGTACAGTTGGCAGAGCTCTTTGAATGACTGTGAGAAGCAAAACTGGTGATAAACTTAAACAAAACTGAATTTGCAAAAGTAGAAGTGACAGTCTTGGGACATAACATCAGTCATGGAAAGTCAACCCCACGGAACGCAAGGACAAAGGCCATCCAGGAATTTCCGTGACCAAACTCGAAGAAAGAGGTGCTTCGATTCTTAGGACTCAGCAGATTCTATCAAAAGTTTGTTCCAAACCTCAGCAGTGTAGTGGCACCATTAACCGATTTGCTGAAGGAGAACACACAGTTTCAGTGGAGAGAGACATGCCAGGAGGCATTCGACCATTTGAAAGCCATAGTAATCACCAAACCAGTTTTAACTACACTAAATTTTTCATAACCTTTTAAAGTCGCCATTGATGCTAGTGACATTGGAGTTGGAGCTGTACTCCCACAGGAAGAGGAGGTTGGGATTGAGCTGCCAGGTGGTTACTGTTCAAAGAAGATCAACACTCACCAGAGGAAATACTCCACAATTGACAAAGAACAATTGAGTTTGGCCCTGGCCTTACAACATTTTAACGTGTATGTCACAAACGATGTGGCGGAGACAGTTGTGTACACGGATCACAATCCGCTTACCTTCTTAGGACTCTTTAAAGACAAGAACATGAGACTTTTTCGTTCATGTCTTATGTTACAGACTTTTAATTTAAAAATCATATATGTTGCAGGTCGCAAGATGCGTTATCGTGGATTTAACTGATAGAGTTTAGATGAGATTTATATTTATTTAATGGATATAAATATATATAATATGTAATTATATGGCAAGAAGTTAAGGTAAACTTAGATTAGAGCTTTCAGTATGTTAGGTAATGTGTTTAAAGAATAGAGAAAAAAAGGAGCCATCTTTTCATTATAATGGTTCATTTTTTCTTAAGATGTGGGTGTACTGTAAGAGAGTTAAAAGCTAGCAGAACTACCTGACACAACGCCAAGTTTCTAAACAAGATATAATGTAACATTTGGTCAAACAACTCGATTAGCTGGTTGCCTGGAGACAACAAAGCCAATTCGAATTAGGCCAATCAGTTTAAATTATACCCCGAAAAATCCCAAACTCCAATCAAGTTTGAATTTAGTATATTGACAATCTTAAAAGCCAGTGCCACAATCTGATAGTTGGGGGAATATAAGACAGGGGAAAATTGCCCAGTCGGGAGGAGGACTGCCAAGCCTGCAGCAGCTGCAGACTGCCTGGAGAAGAGCTCTCTTAAAGGTACCTTTATCAATTAGTAACCTGTGAAGCAGAAATCCCTAAGAAGAAGAAAAGAAGACAGAGGAAGATATAATGAGAAGATTCGACACCGGACTGGTTTTGAAAATTTGAATTTTTGGTAAATCTTAATCAGAGGTTTTATCAGACTAGTTTTATAGAAGGGAAGGTAAAAGATAAGTTCGAGGCAGGAGTTGCAAATAGTTGTTAGTTAATTATTCTCTGTTATACTTTAAGAAATAAAGTTGTTAAATAGTTCTTGGCCTCTCGAATTTTCACAGATTACTGCACGGGATAAATCTTTTCTGTGTTGCTGGTTTAAATTAAGCAGGAAGATTACCTGGTGTCGTAACAGAGCATTGATATACAGAGCAATCCATAGCTCCCTGAAAGTGGCAACACAAGTGGATAAGGTGATAACGAAGGAGTTTACCTTCATTGGTTGCAGCACTGAGTGTACAGGTTGGCAAATCATGTTGCAGCTGCATAAGACTTCGGTTAGGCCACATTTGGAGCATTTTGTGCAGTTCTGATTACCATACTATGGGAAGGCTGTGGAGGCTCTGGAGAGAGTGCAGAAGAAGTTTACCAGGATGTGGCCAGAATTGGAATGTATCAGCTATTAGGAGAGGTTGGACAAACTTGGATTGTTTTTGATACAGCATTGGAGGCTGTGGGGTGACCTGGTAAAAGTATGCAAAATAATGAGGGGCATGGATAGAGTGGATAGTCCTGCAGTTGACAGCAGACCTGAGATGATCATTCCAACTATGGGGTGCTGGGAATCCTACTGAGAGGCTAACCACTTTCTGTCATCCTTGTTCCTCCAAACCCAACACCTTGAGGCTGTACAAATTCAACTAATGAAGGATGCTTACATCTGGGAATAAATGTGGCCTTGGCTTTATAGATACATAACAATATGGCAGCCATATCTGTGGGATTTTGCTGTGACTTCCGTCCTTTCCTGCCTAACAAAGTGACACTGCTGACAATGGCTAACCAATTCATTTTGCATGACTATCGGAAGGATATTGTGAAACTTAAAAGAGTTCAGAAGAGATTTACAAGGATGTTGCCAGGGTTGGAGAGTTTGAGTTACAGGGAGAGGCTGAATAGGCTCAGGCTGCTTTCCCTGGAGTGTCGGAGGCTGAGGGGTGACCTTATAGAGGTTTATAAAATCATGAGAGGCCTGGATAGGATAAATAGACAAGGTCTTTTCCCTGGGGTAAGGGAGTCCAGAACTAGAGGCCATAGGTTTAAGGTGAGAGGGGAAAGATTTAAAAGGGACCTAAGAGGCAACTGTTTCCACGCAGAATGCCTGAATGCGTTGCCGGAGGAAATGATGGAGGCTGGTACAAATATAATACTAAAAGACATCTGGAAGAGTTTAGATGGATAGGGGCCAAATGTTGGTAAATGGGACTAGATTAATTTAGAATATCTGGTCGGGATGGATGAGTTGGACTGAGGAGTCTGTTTCCGAGCTGCTATGATGTGCTTTGCTGTTTGTATTTCTGGAGATGTGGTAAGGTGCTAAGCAAATACAGGTCTCTAATTTTCTTTCAGTTTAAATCAGTCAGACTTTGAACGCAGAAAGCAGACAAGCTGATTGCTCTGGAACCTGGGGCAATTGCACTAAAGCATGCCCCTTATATACATATACACATATATACATAGATATATAGATATACATATATATAATATATATATATATACATCCCATTTAGTTTTGTTGGCAAACACAGACAGAAACCCTCATAAAAATATAATATGGCCACATAGTAAAGTTTAAAAATGGAGAAATGTTTGCCTCAAGTAATTGTTGTTTTACTGTCATAAGTCAAACACTGCCAGGCACATTTTTAAATAAATAATCACATAATAGATAAGCAGGCAAATAATATATGTCTGTCTAAAAGGTCAACAATGCTTCAAGTATGAAATGAATTGCAATGCACGATTGGAATGACTAGAGAACATTTTGATGTCTAAGGGCTTTTGTTGCACTTGAGTGAGACCGATGACAGATCTTCAACACTGAGTGTTGAAAGAATCTGATTTTCTACAGAATGAACATCCAAATGAACCCTTTATGAACTGCACAGGGCAGGTGTTGTATGCCAAAGCCTTATTCTACTGAAACACACTGAGAACAAAAACATGTCTGTGTATTACCTTTCTATCCAAAAGGATTACATTTGCAGAAACTGTAATGTACAAATATTTATCCAGCTACCATAGTGATTGTGAGATTACATTGGAAGAATAGCACTTGACTTAAATATCTCTTAAGGAAACAGTGATTTTTATTAAGAAGTTGAGGTTGGTGGAGAAACAAGAAGATATTGCCCGCTGGGATGTTACTCTCCCAACCCCAATCCACTTCATCCCGGTTCCCATCACCAGCCAAAGCCCACCCCTTTCCACACAGCGATGAACATGTTCCAACAGAAAACCCCGTTTAGAAACTGATTTCGAATCCTGTCACAGCAGATGTTGGAATTTGAATCCATTGATGAAAACATCTGGAATTAAGAGTCTAAGGATGCCCATGAAAAAGTTGTCGAAAGTCAGAAAATTCCATCTGGCTCACTAATGTCCTTTAGGGAAGGAAACTGCTATCCTTACTTGGTCCACAAGTAGGAGGCTGGAGTCTCTAATCCCTCACCTGGTATGGCCTACTTGTGACTCCACATCCACAACAGTGTTGTTGACTCTTAGCTGCCCTCTGGGCAATTAAGGATGGGAAATAAATGCTGGTTGAGCCAGTGATGCCCATGTCCCATGAATGAATAATAAGAAGAAGCTAACAGGTTGGAATTAGATTTGACTGGCAGCCTCAGTGATACAGCCTGAGTAATCCCCACAAGTTTCACACATTAACATTTGCCACTCCTCAGACACTGACACAGTCCATGATCAAACGTTCGGTTTGAGCAGACAAGTGGTAAATAACATTCATGCCACACACAAGTGCCTGGCAATAACTATCTCCAGTGAGAGAGGATCTGACCATGCCCCGCTGACAATCAGTGGCATCACTATCACTGAATTCCCCACTATCAACATCTAGTGGGCTCCCATTGATCAGAAACTGAACCGGATCAGTCAGAGACCAGTATAAGCATGATGGGCTGAATAGCTTCTTTCTGCACTGTAACAAATCTATGATTGTGTGATGTAATTACTGCAGCTACAAGAGCAGATCAGAGACTAAGAATCCTGTAGCAAGTAACTCACCTCCTGACTCTCCAAAGCCTGTCCATCAGTCACATAGCACAACTCAGGAGTGTGATGGAATACTCCCCACTTGCCTGGATGGGGGCAGCTCCAACAACACTCAAGAAGCTCGACACCATCCAGCACAAAGCAGCCCACTTGATTGGCACCACATCCACACACATCCACTCCCTCCACCATTGACTCTCAATAGCAGCAGTGTGTACCATCTACAAGATGCACTGTAGAAATTCACCAAGGCTCCTCAGACAGCACCTTCCAAACCCACGGCCACTTCCATCTAGAAGGACAATGGCAGCAGATACATGGGAACCACACCCCCTGCAAGTTCTCCTCCAAGCCACTCACCATCCTGACTTGGAAATATATTGCTGTTCCTTCACTGTCGCTGGGTCAAAATCCTGGAATTCCCTTCCTCAGGGCATTGCGGAACAATCCACAGCAGGTGGACTGCAAATGTTCAAGAAGGCAGCTCACCCCCACCTTCTCAAGGGGAAACTAGGGATGGGCAATAAATTCTGGCTCAGCCAATGATGCCCACATTCCTGAGAATGCATTTTAAAACATTAAAACCAATGAGGCATTGAAATGTGACACTGAGTCACTAGCAACAGATTCCAGACTACATAATTTCCCTTTTACTTCGGGAATGTGATGAAGACCAAACAGAATAGTTGGAAGACAATGCTGTCATAAATCATAAAAATCATAGAATCCCTACAGTGTGGAAACAGGCCCTTCAGCCCAACAAGTCCACACTCCGAAGAGTAACCAATCCAGACCCATTCCCCTACCCTATTATCCTATACCTACCCCTATCTAATGCACCTAACCTACACATCCTTGAGGAGAAAGTGAGGTCTGCAGATGCTGGAGATCAAAGTTGAAACTTTATTGCTGGAACAGCACAGCAGGTCAGGCAGCATCCAGGGAACAGGAGATTCGACGTTTCGGGCACAGGCCCTTCTTCAGAGGAAACACTCGCAGAAACGGGGAGAATATGCAAACTCCACACAGATAGTCGCCCAAGGCTGGAATTGAACCCCGGTCCCTGGCGCTGTGAGGCAGAGTGCTAACCACTGAGTACCGTGTGAAAAAATGTCTCATTGGGACAATATTTAAGTTTTCTACCATCCAATCGGAAATTAAAAGATTTTCAGATTACACCCTTGGCCTGAGAATGCTCAAACAGACAAGCCATTTATCATGGGTCTCCCTGTTAGAAAGAGAAAATTAGCAAGGTTGCCTCTACAATACAGAAATTCTGACTCTCCTTATGAGGTTTGCTTGTCAGGTGAAATATGTGCAGAGGAAGCTACAATCGATAACGGATGCACTCTCCCAAATGTCAATTGACAGCCTTTTACAATCAGTGATGAGGAATTTCCTGGTGAAATTGAAAGATGTACTCAGGCAGTGGTGGTACACTGATCAGCAACCCGAAACAGGCCGAATCAAATCCACCAGGAGTTAAAGAAGGACCCAGAGTATTTGTCAGTATTGTATTAAACAGTGGCCATACCAAAGAATTGGCCGTGAAGACCTATTTTGAGCATTGACGATATAGGTGACTGGCTGGGGTTTGATGGAGGACTGGTGATTCCAGCTGCACTCCAATGAGATATCCCAGACAAGCTTTGGCAGAGAGCCTTAGGGGTTACCAAGTTATGGTGCATTTTTTTCATTCATTCACTGGTTGTGGGTGGTCAGCATTTTATTGCCCAGCCCTAATTGCCAATTGTTGCGTGCCTGGAGTCACATGTGGACCAGGCCAGGTAAGGATGGCAGTTTCCTTTCCTAAAGGACACTAGTGAATCAGATGGATTTTCCCCCAACCATCAGCAACAGTTTCTTAATTCCAGGTATTTTATTGGATTCAAGTTCCACCATATGTCATGGTGGGATTCAGGCCTGGGTCCCCAGAACATTGATAATCTAGTCATAATACAACTGGGCCATCGCCTCCTTCATTTATTGTCAATGTATCTCAAAAGAGAGCGATGGCTTCATAACTGACTGTAAAACAGCCCTCAGCAGCAAGATCCACTGATCCCCATTACATCCCCATCAGGCCATGGGAATAAGTCGAAAGTGACCTATTTATGTTGGACAGACAATCTTACTGTATTACTGTCGAGAATATTTCTCAGAGGATTGAAGTGAAAACGTTCTATATTGCCACCACAGAGGTATTTGTCAGGGTTTTGTACGTAACATTCACTACTCCTGGGATTATTGATATGGCTGTGCCAGACAGTGAATCACAGTTTGCTTGCAGCCAGTCTGGATTTGAACATGTAACCAATTTGCCAAGACACCCACAATCCAATGGGGAAACCTAGCATGGGTCCAGTCATCAAATCCCTTCTGTCGGAAATTGCTGACTTTTAGACAGCCATGTTAAACTATCGATCCATCACTTTTCAGCATGGCTTCACACGATCAGGATTACCAATGGGTAGAAAACTGAACACTCAATTCCCAGTCCTACCAAAGAGATGGGCTCCACGGGTTACAGATTGAGTTCCAGGTTACAGGTTTTGCAGTTCCCCCATACCATTCCCTCAGCTGTGTGCACAAAATATCATCGCTTCTAGTCTGCTACCTCATGGATGAGTATACCGTTTCTGTTACAGACTGCCCTTGGCTCAAGTGTAGCTACCATCAGAGGAAGGTGCCGGGATGATACGATGTATCTGGAGGTTGGTGGGGTGGTAGGTGAGGACCAGTGGGGTTCTGTCCTGGTGGCGATTGGAGGGGCAAGGTTCAAGGGCAGAGGAGCGGGAAGTGGAGGAGATGCACCAACCTCCAGATACATCTTATCATCCTTCGTCATTTCTGCCACCACCAAGGACCCCACCACCTCCCTTCCCCTATTAGCATTCTGGAAAGACCACTCCCTCCGCGACTCCCTCGTCAGGTACACACCCCCCACCAACCCAACCTCCACTCCCGGTACCTTCCCCTGCAACCGCAAGAAATGCAAACTTGCGCCCACACCTCCCCCCTCACTTCCCTCCAAGGCCCCAAGGGATCCTTCCATATCCGCCACAAATTCACCTGCACCTCCACACAGATCATTTATTGCATTCGCTGCACCCGATGTGGCCTCCTCTATATTGGGGTGACGTTCCGCAAGTAGGCGGCCTATTTCAGAGAACACCTCTGGGACACCCGGACCAACCAACCCAACCACCCCGTGGCTCAACACTTCAACTCCCCCTCCCACTCCACCAAGGACATGCAGGTCCTTGGACTCCTCCACCGCCAGACCATAGCAACACGANNNNTTACCTTAACCCCCCTCCCCCAAGTCCCTCCTCCCTACCTTTTATCTTAGCCTGCTTGGCACACCTTCCTCATTCCTGAAGAAGGGCTTATGCCCGAAATGTCGACTCTCCTGCTCCTTGGATGCTGCCTGACCTGCTGTGCTTTTCCAGCAATACATTTTTCAGCTCTGATCTCCAGCATCTGCAGTCCTCACTTTCTCCTAATCTGTTCTGATAACTGTCCAGCCTCTCCAACATTTTCTTTTCTTTTTTGGTTTTTTTTTGATGCCTTTGAATCACTTCCATTTGCTGTTTCAATGCTTGTTTGGTTTCCTTTCAGACCTGCTTGGGTGCTTTCATTGCTAGCATTTATTGATGAAGACATTTTCTCCTGAGTGCTTCTCAGTTCCTTGTTGTGAGTGCTGTGCACCTCCACCTGTCTTTGCACTTTCCCTGATGATTCTGTGGCTGCACCTGTTGACCCTGATCTGTTCTATTTGTGCAATGCTCCAACACTTCCAGTAAACTGTCAATTATTTCATTGGGTTATTGATACAAATCTTGTATATGCCTTTTCAATCATCTTTGTACACTAATCACTTCATCACCTCAGAAAGTGCATTCTCAAGTTTGAATTTATATTGCACTGCTTGATCACCCTTTCTTCTTGATTTTTTTATTTCTCTCTATATCAGAGAGCTGAGATTTTAGCTCCACTCATTCAGAAGAAAGTGAAGTTGGCCTGTCATCTTTCATATTGAGGTCCACAAGTGTTTCTTGAATAGTCTGCTGCAGTTTCAATTCTGTTTGACTAACTTCATAGTTTGTAACTAATGCAGGGTCACGAAACATGCTGTTGTATGATCAATTGTTTATCTACCGGCGTTTAGAATATACAATGTCTGAGATATCAAGGCAAATCAATATACTTACACTCCAGCACTATTGATCTTACACATGGAATTGGTGATGTATTATATGCTGAAAGCTTTACGTTAAATGTTTGACCATGGCTCCCCATGTCTGTCGCTATGTTTCTTCTTAATTCATGGGATAAGTATGTTGACATTTGGTCCTGTGTCTACCTTAGCCAATAATGCATAGTCAACAGTTTTCTGAAGACAAATCAGTTGAATTTTCACAAACACTTTTGTGACATTGATGTTTTCCATTAGACCTGGAGTCCCAGGTAGATCGGATAGTGAAGAAGGTATTTGGTATATTAGATTAGATTACTTACTGAGTGTAAACAGGCCCTTCAGCCCACACCGACCTGCAACCCACCCAGATGTATTCTCTTACATTTACCCATTCACCTAACACTACAGGCAATTTTAGCATGGCCAATTCACCTAACCTGCACATTTTTGGACTGTGGGAGGAAACCAGAGCACCCAGAGGAAACCCATGCAGACATGGGGAGAATGTGCAAACTCCACACAGTCAGTCGCCTGAGGCGGGAATTGAACCCAGGTCTCTAGCACTGTGAGGCAGCAGTGCTAACCACTGTGCCACTGTGTCTTTATTGATCAGTGCATTGAGTATAGGAGCTGGGAGGTCATGTTGCAACTGTACAGGACATTGGTGAGACCACTTTTGAAATATTGTATTCCTGCTACAGGAAGAATGTTGTGAAACCTGAAAGGGTTCAGAAAAGATTTATAAGGACGTTGCCAGAGTTGGAGGGTTTGAGCTATAGGGAGAGGCTGAATAGGCTGGGGCTGTTCTCCCTGTGGTGTCAGAGGCTGAAGGGTGACCTTATTGAGGTTTATAAAATCATGAGGAGAATGAATAGGGTAAATAGACAAGGTCTTTCCTCTGTGGTGGGGGAGTCCCAAATTAGAGGGTTTAAGGTTAGATGGAAAAGATTTAAATGGGACCTAAGGGGGGCAACGTTTTCACACAGAGGGTAGTGCGTGCATGGAATGAGCTGCCAGAGGAAATAGTGGAGGCTGGTACAATACAGCATTTAAAAGGCATCTGGATGGGGACATGAATAGGAAGGGTTTAGAGGGAAATGGGCCAAATGCTGGTAAATTAGCATATCTAAATTAGCATGGTAAATTAGCATGGACAAGTTGGAGTGAAGGGTCTGTTTCCATGCTGACCAACTCTATGACTGTATGACTGACAGTATGAAATGTGTGTTCACTACTCTTTGTTTCATTGTGTATTTCATCAGATTCTAGTTTGTTAACTCACTCATACGTACCATCCCCCATCCCAATTGGGATGCCAAGTGATCTTTGTTGTCGCTGGAAGACTCCTTGTAAATATAGTTAGTTTGGGTTGGAACAAGGCTCTATATTGCGGTATTAGTCTTTGATCGAGTGTACTGCCTCTGCCAATCACCTCTTCTGCAACACACCTTACAGAATTGTTTGAAAGCTTGGCCTCTCCTTGGTGCATGCAGAAGACAGGACCTTATTCATATCTTGTTATGTTTCGGTGTTGTAGTGATTGAGTCAACTGCTGAGTTCATTCTCAGAACCTGCAAGCTTTGTCAACCAGCAAGGATCAATTCATATTTAATTCCATCCTTCAGTAGCTCATTGACACTTTAAGTTCCTAGTTTAAGTAAGGAAATCTGTCTGGGAAGTTTTCATGGGATGGATGTGATCACCAACTGAACAATTTTCCAGTTTTCCTTATCTGAAAAGTCACATAAAGAGCATTTTTCTCTGTATCTGCTCAGAAACAATCTATGGATTTTGTATGCTTCTCTCTAAGTAGTATAATTTTACTCGATAACTACAAGAGTTTAATCTGCCTCTGAATTAGTTTTCTAATCTGGTCTATATCTTTCATAGGTCTGTTAGCACGTCAGCTGTCAATCTTGATCTGATACATCTATGTAGATCTTCTTGCCCAATTGTTAAGCAAAACCTTTCTTTTTCTTCATTGGTCACACCTCAATCCAGAAAACAGAGTTTTGAATGCCGCTTCAATATTTGAATTCTGTTAGGAGATCTGCTGTGTCCCAATTTAAACTAGGCTAGGTCTGATTCACTGTGGCAATGGAGGAGGCCAAGGATAATCATGTAAGAAAGGGAGTGGGAAGGGGAATTAAAATGGGCAGAGACTGGGAGGTCCAGTTGCCCCTGCGGACCCGGCTCTGTGTGACTCCAGTCCCACAGTGATGTGGCTGACTCTGACCCCCACAGCAAGGTAACCAGAGCAATTAGAGCTGGGCAAAAAATGTTAACCTTCCCAATTATGTTCAAGACAAATGGAAACTAACTTTTGACTCTTTACTTCCTCATGTGTTCACCTACATTCTCTGAATGTGTCTGTGCTAATGAGCTCGACTGTTCCCTTTGGTAGCAAGTCCCACATTCTCACCGCTTTCTGAATTCCTGAGTGAATTGTTTTTTTTTGGGACTATTATATTTAAAAAGCTCCTACTTTTTGAATTTCCTACAAGTGGAGACATCTACCTGGGGTTGACCTGATCAAATGCCTTTACCATTTTAAAGGCTTCTGTTAAGTCCCTGCTCAGTGATTTCTGTTCTAGAGAAACGTGTCCTAGCCAGTACAGATGTAATTAATGGCAAATCTTCTCCATCCATGTATCACTTCAGTCAATACTTTTTGACGTTTCCCCAAAGCCTCCATAACCTGCAGTCACCTCCTTTACAAAAAGAAGATTGAGTCCAAGAATTTGAATGGGAACTGCACTGATTTTGGATTCATTGGAATGGCCAGTTTCAGGGTTTTAACAGGGAGAAGGTAATAAATAATGATTAGATTGCTTCCAGAAAGTAAGAGCTAAGAAAAAATGCAGAATAACCTGACTGAATGAAAGTAGTTCCCTTGAGATTCCAACTGAATAGTCAAACAGGTTACAGGCAGGTGGGACTAGTTTAATTTGGGATTATGTTCGGCACGGACTGGTTGGACCAAAGGGTCCGTTTCTCTGCCCAAGACTCTATGACTCTATATGCATCGATGGATAGGCTGGGACATAATGGAGCCTATGGGGAGGGATCTCATCCATTGAGTCGAAGAACAACATGGGACCTCCCATCAGATCTTTGGGCAAGGCCTGGTGGAATTGAGTGCCCAGCCAGCCTTTACCTTCCCAGTGCTGGGCCTTCTGCAAGATTGAGGGCCCTGGGGAGGAGGTCGAAATCTCACTGGTTCTTCATTGGTGTCAGCACTGCAGCAGAGTGTGGATGGGTAGTTCCTGGCAATGCATGTTCTCAAGGCTACACATCACCAGCACAGACACAATGCACCTCCTTCTTCTCCGTTACACAATTCCTGATTCTGTGAGGCCTAGGATTAGTCATAGAATACCTACAGTGTGGAAAGAGGCCATTCAGTCCATCGAGTCTACACAGAATCTCCGAACAGCATCCCACCCAGACACAACCCCTCCCACTCTATCCCTGTAACCCTGCATTTCCCATGGCTGATCCACCTAACCTACACATCCCTGAACACTATGGGCATTTTTCCATGACCAGTCCACCCAAACCTGCATATCTTTGGGCTGTGGGAGGGAATCAAAGCACCCAGAAGAAGGCCACACAGACACGGGGAGAATGTGCAAAGTCCACATAGACAGTCACCTGAGGGTGGAACTGAACCCACGTCACTAGTGCTGTGAGGCACAGTGCTAACTGCTGAGCCACCGTGCCACCCACAAGATCAAGGCAAAGGTGAGGGAGGGTGGGATAGAGGGAGGAAGGGGCCAATTATATTGGAAGTGCTCACACCCCAGCGTCAGCTTTCTTGATTGGGTACTAGGTGCCTTTCCATGTTGGACACCCCGAACCTTCTCACTACTACATAAGGTCATTAGAGAGAGCATAGGGTTTCCTGGGCAGTTTCCAAAGCACATGCCACTCTCATACCAACTCTGACCCATACCAGATCCCAGTGAACTCAGGAACAACCAGTACCAATTCACTCAATAAATATTGTGTTGACAGCACCCAGCCCCAAGGGGCATAGTCTCTCTCACTGGGTCCCTTTCCACCTCCAACGTAATCGGAGGGGAGATGTTCCGAGCAGTGGAAGACCCTTGTGGGGCCTCAAATCTGATTCAAGGCCTAGTTTTCCGCTGCGATGGGCTGTTGTCCCTGCAGCCTGTTTCAGTTTTAGCTTGATTTTCATGTGCTAATGCGAACAGAAACAAATTGTTTTGTCTATAATTCACTGTAAATTTGCTAATGAGCTGATTGTTTATTCAGGGAAACATTAATACCTTAGGCTCTTGGGGAAATAGGATTTTGTGGAAATATAATTTTTTTAGAAGTTGTTTAAAAAGTTCATTGATTCTTGCAAGTGCAGTAGCAATATGATTGAAATCTTGGTATCGATACTTTCATTCCAGTGTAATGCAATATTGATATTTTAACTGAAACATCACCCCTTTGTAATTCCAAGGTGTTTGCTTGCAAATTTCTGTAAGATAGGAACAAAGAAATATTTTGTCAATTCATTGTCATAGAAGAAAAATCATTGCATGCAAAAGACCAATTTGATTGTGACTTGTACATGCTTCCTATTTAGTTAACATCCTCAGGGCATTAAGGAGTCAGAATTTACCCAGAAATTGACAGCGGGCTTAATAGTGCATAGAAACCTGAACCGCTTGTGATGAGGAAAGGCGAATCCTAATTCCTAATCCTTGATATGTAATGGCATTGTAATTGCAGGGTCCATAGATTAATATCCCAGAGGTTACAATCGATGAGAAACTGCTTTGGACTAGCCAAAAAATGTTTGGAACTCACTCCTGACTCCCCAAAGCCTGCCCATCATCCAGAAGGCATAAGTCAGGAATGTGATGGAATGCTCCCCACTTGCCTGGATGGGTGCAACTCCAACAACACTCAAGAAGCTGACACCATCCAGGACAAAGCAGCCCATTTGATTGGCTCCACATCCACAAACATCCACTCCCTCCATCACCAACGCTCAGAGGTAGCAGTGTGTACCAACTACAAGATGCACAGCAGAGATTCACTAATCCTAGGAATTCTTGAGAGATAGCACCTTCAAAACCCATGGTGTTTCCCATTTATAAGGACAATAGCAGCAGATAGGTGGGAACGCCACACTCAGCAAGTTCCCCTCCATCTAGACTTGGAAATATATCACCATTCTTTGCCTAACTTTGGAAATGTATCACTATTCCTTCAGTGTTGCTGGGTCAACATCCTGGAAACTCCTCCTGAACAACATTATGGGGGCGTTGCTACAGACATGGACTGAAGACAGCTCACCACCACCTTCGCGAAGGTAGTTGGTGGTGGGCAATGAGTACTGGCCCAGCCAGCGATATGCACATCCCATGAAAAAACATCATGTCTTACTCAACGAGTTGCATGGCTCTACTGTTTAGAATTGTGAAAATTATAGTTTCTTATGAATGAAGTTGTGCGTTCACAGCTTAATTCAAACTTACTTATTCCCACTATAAGTAAGGGCTGCTATATCATGGAGTGTGATGACTCTATTTAAAATACAGTTGTGATCCTGACAGGGAATAGTGGAGACATATTTCTGCAGGTTGTACATTCCTTCTAGAGGAAGGATTCAAGCCCAGGGCCGAGACCATTCGAGCCAGCCTCTGCATTTCTAGCCCAATGACATCAGTGCTAAATCACCATTTCCCTTATCACCCAGTGGTGAGTTTATGTGGGCAATTTCTATTATAAATGCAGTTATTAGAAGTTATTTTAGGAATGTCAGAGGAGTTGTTTGGAAATACAGGAATTGAGTATTGCTGAAGAAAAGCACTTTTGTCAAAACACTTCATCTTGCACACATCCGGACAGTTTGCAAGAATACCAACACAAAGGAAAAACAACCTTTCTTTTGCTGTGCTCATTTAATGTGGATATACTGAGTAAGCTAGTATTTGTTTCCTCAGAGAAAGTGATGATGCCTTTTTGCCGCACTGCAGTCTTTGGGGTATAGGTATACCAAAAAAAACAGAAGGAAATTCCTGAGTCTTGATTCGGCAACTATGTAGGAACAGCAAAAGAGTTCTAACAAAGGATTGGGTTTGGCTTGAAGGGGAACTTGCACTTGGTGATGCATCCAAGTCTGTATTGCTCTTGACCTTCTAGATGGTAGAGGCTGTGATTTGGAAAGAGTTTTGGTGAAATATTTCGATGTTTTTTGTAAATGGCACACGCAACATCCCTGTAAATTGGCAGCAGAGAGGGAGAAGGTTGAAGGTGATGGATGGGGTGCTTTCTCATTTATACCATAGGAAAGGAGAGTGCCGATGGGTTGACAAGTGGACTCTGATTGGAAGGTGTGCTCCCATGGAGAATACACTAATATGTGATGACTGACAGCTAACTTCCAAACTTTATTTACATTTTAAGCTGGACAGGTTGACTTTGATTGATTGTGGAATTGTCTTGAGAAATTAAAGAATGACTGTCACCTACTTTGTTGCATTGAAATGCACATTTCTTTGGTTTTTCTTGCAAGTGGTCCTGATGAGTATATGACAATAAATTTCAACAAAATGTGCTGTTTCATTTTCAGCAATATTCAAAAATAAAAATAATGCAAAGAATAGATTTGGCCCCTAAGCCCTTTTCAGATAGACAACTGTGGTGATGAGTCTGCCCGACAGGGCTAGTCAATTGACAGATCATTATAAATGAGGGCTGAGGACAGCATGCTGGTTTTAAATTGCTCAATTATTCCAAGTTGGCTTCTGAGCTAATGTCTGTTATGAAGATGTGGGTGTAATGTACCTTTAAGAGAGTTAAAAGCTAGCAAAACTACCTGACAGCACCAAGATACAATGTAACATGTGGTTCTGCTACTGGGCTAGTTAGGGTAGCTGGTTGCCTGGAGACAAAAACAGATTCAAATTAGGCCAATCAGTTTAAATTATAGCCCCCAAAATTGCCAAACTCCAATCCAGTTTGAATTTAGTATATTGACAATCTTAAAAGTCAATGATACAATCCGATGCTTTGGGGGTTTAAGACCAGGGAAAATTGAACAGTTGGGAGGAGAGCTGTCAAGCCACCAGCATGTAAAGACTGTCTGAAAAAATAGCATTTCAAGGTACCTTTATCGATCAGTAACCTGTGATACAGAATCCCAAAAAAGAATAGAAGATAGGAATACAGAGAAGCACAGAAGGCTGCCTGGTTTTGAGATAAGAAGTTTTGCTTTGTAAATCTTAATTGGGATTTGTATCAGACCAGTATTGTAGAGGGGAAAGTAAAAGATAGGTTAGAGGAAGGAGTTGTAAATAGTTGTTAGTTAATTATTCTCTGTTGTACTTTAAGAAATAAAGTTGTTAATTTTTACTTTAAATAGTTCTTGGCCTCTCGAGTTTTTCACAGATTACTGCTCAGGATAAATCTTTTCTGTGTTGCTGGTTTAAATTAAGCAGGAGGGTTTACCCTGCATTGCAACAGGTCAAAAGGTACTTAAAACAGAAACAATAAGAGAAATTGCTGGAAAAGCTCAGCAGGTCTGGCAGCATCTGTGGAGAGAAATCATAGTTAACGTTTCAGATCCGGTAAGGGTGAATCTGTGGCGGAGACAGTCACTTTGGAATGTGATGTGTCAGTGGAAATGAGTTTTAGCAAATGCCTTGTCAAACACCAGGAATGACCATGAAATTAATGACGTTGGACAAGGAAAAACAATTGAAATTGAAATCCTGTCGGAGAGAGGCGAAGTAGGCATGCCTGGGAGAGATGTGGCAATGAATTAAACGCAAAATAAAAACCAAAAGAATGGCCAATGCTGGAAATGAGAAACAAAAACAGAAATTACTGGAAAAGCTCAACAGGTCTGGCAGCATCTGTGGAGAGAAATCAGAGTTAACGTTTCTAATCCAGTGATCCTTCCTCAGATACTTAAAACAAAACATGATATGAAGCCTCAAAAGCAGGCAGATCACCAAAAGATCAGTTTGAGGCTTTGATTGGAGTCTTTATTGAGGAGTGTGAAGTAGGGAGCTGGAAAGGTTGGCTGGCATGGGTGTGGATGAATGGCTTTCAGGGTCATGACAACAGTAGAGCAATTCAGATCAGGGATGCTGAATACAGAGTGGGTACATTGCTGGGAGCCCTCACCATTTAGAATTCGGGGATTTATTTTCCCATTTTTCCCTGAATATCTCCTGCCTCAGTTTTATAATGAGAGCATAATAAAGGTTGCTGTGCCTGCTCCAATTATCCACAATCTCTAACCATTTCTTGTCAGGCATTTAGAAACAGCCTAGCCTGTTGTGTGTAATGCCACAAAAGATTATGCCTTGATCTATTTTTTCTTTGTGTTTAGATCTTCAGATTACTCATGATCACTTCAATGATTCTTTGGTCATTAACTAATTAGGGTTCCAATTTCAGTTGTGTGATTTCTCAGTTGTTCTGGGTCCCAGTTATATTTTACTAATTGCACATTTCATGTTATAAAGTATTAACTGTGTCATTTTACATATGCATTTCAGGGCATAAAGATTTTGTACCACAATAAACATTAGAAATGTTTGGGAAGCAATTTGCCACTTTGTAATACACTTGAAGCAAAAATGAATAAAACTTTTAATGAGCACCATTAGCTAGAAATGAAACCTCCAGGGGAGTCAGCTGTTAAGGGGTTAATGTTCTGGAACTAAACCGTGCAATAATCAGAAGCATATGGACCCTGCTGTGCAGCTTTTCCAAACCCTTTCCATTATCAGGGAATGCATCAAATTGGGAAGGGCTTTTTCTCCCCCTCTGCTGACAGGCTGCCCCTTCGAGTGATTAAGATGATTGATGAACCCGACTGACATAGGTAAGGAATGATCAAAAAAAAAGCCACAACATCTGCTGATTCCACATGGCCTTGTAATACTGAACACTGGGGTAGACAGGAAAGGTCACATTGCCATTGTCTATCCTGAAGCACGCTTACAAACCATGGGAATAAACATGCAGATATATACATTTACACACACTCACTTGCACACTTTTCCTTATGTGTACACTCATACACGTTCACGTGCTTACTCACATATCCAAATACATGTTCGCATATGCACACACGCTCACACATGCACGAACACACTTTTACATGCATGTACAGTCACACTTGCACACTTGCATAGACTCACCCACACTCAATAGAAATGTAGCTATCAGACGACCTCAACGTGTTTCCAAACATTACTGCATTTTAAAGTGTCATTTAAAATTTAAAATGTAAAATACTGATTTAAACAAATACTTATCACTTCACAAGAAAATGCTACATGGCATAACGTCAATGACAGACAGAGCCAATTAATTTTGAGAAATTAGTCACCGTTAGAGCCAATGGTAACACCGGATACCAACAGAAAGCATAATGTGTCTCAGAATACTGTGGAATATATTTCCAAATTAAACGCACGCATTTTTCTCTAGGCAAAAGCAAAAATGATTAAACAACACAAAAGTTTTAATTCCTGCATCCTGAATAAGTTGGATAAAAAGGAATGTGTGTTAGGTAACTCCATCACTATTCGCTGAAATTAACAACAGATTATTTCCCATGTTCCGAAAGAGCTGCTCATGATCATTGCTTCTCATCGCTAAATTTAGATCAAATTTGTCACAGGAGAGATTATTTAAAGTAAAAGGGAGAGGACAGGTTATTCCTTTGAACAGAATCTTTTGGCCAATTAACACAATGTCGACCATTCCAATATATCTCTAGGCAAAGAGTTGATGTGACCAATGATTTAAGCTATCACGTGTCACAGACGCATCCTTGCATATTATATTACAGCCGTTGCACTAATCACCAAAGTAAGTATACCAGTCAAAGATGTTTACAGATGGTTTCCTTACACTCATGAACAGATTTGCAACCTTGGTCTAATGATTTTCCCTGATGGCAGGGTGATTGCGGATCCATTTCTAATCATAAAAGTGAGAATGACTCTTCAAACCCGAAGCAGCCTCAAAGGAAGGCTCATACACTGAGGTCAGTCTTTGACTTTGAGTTCATGTGTACATAGCCTTTACGGGCTGTGAACTGGAAAGAAGACAGAATCCAAGTCAGAAGGCCTGCTGCTCTCTGAGAGGATACTTATCCCCAGCTAGTGAAACTCTTCTTAAGGATCAAATAATTCATCATACATAAAAGAGAATTGGAGCATCACTGTTGATTTTAACAAGAGCACAGTCAATAGACAATAAAGTAGCTACTTTGGGTGACTTTACCTTCCAGTCAATGAACAGGACACCTTCCATTTAGAGACATTAAAGACATTATTAAGGATGAAAAGGAAAATAAAGGGGAAACTAGATGATGGTATGTCTTGATTTGATCATAGACTGTACTGAGGCTGTGTCGTTTCACTACAGGCATGTTACCATAGTGACAACATCAAAATGATGTCACTTGCAGTACCAACCCTAGGTACTTCTGTTAAATCACAGACAATGAGGCAACAAATTTCATTCAAGGCAACATGATGAGCTCTGTGGAGCATGATAAGTTCAAGGTGAAAACTTCCAGATTATGAATAAAAGATCGCGAGAATTGGAAGTGAAAATAGACCATTCAGCTCCTCAAACCTGCTCCACTGCCCAATGAGATATTGGCTGATCTGACTGTGGGCTGAGCTCTATATTCCTGCCTGCTCTCCCATAACTCTATTGACTCCCTCATTCACCAAAAATCAATCTAACTTAGCTGTAAAAATCTTCAATGATTCCACCAGAGAAGAGGATTGCACACACTAATGCATATCCAGGAGAAAACAAATTCTTCCCAACACTGTACTAAATGGGTGATCCTTTTTATCTTAACTGGTGTCCCCTAGTTCTAGTCTCTCCCACAAGAAGGAACAACCTTTTACCATAAAGTCTGTACAATCCTCATATGATCTTCTTTGTTTCAATAAGATTTAACACTCAATTTTCAAACCTCCAATGGATACTGGCTCAGACTGCCTAACCTTTACTCATAGGGTATGCCCTTCATCACGAGAATGAGTCATAGAGTCATAGAGATGTACAGCATGGAAACAGAGCCTTCGGTCCAACCTATCCATACTGACCAGATATCCCAACCCAATCTAGTCCCGCCTGCCAGCACCTGGTCCATATCCCTCCAAACCCTTCCTATTCATATACCCATCCAAATGCCTCTTAAATGTTGCAATTGTACCAGCCTCCACCATATCCTCTGGCAGCTCATTCCATACACATACCACCCTCTGCATGGAAAAGTTGCCCCTTAGGTCTCTTTTATATCTTTCCCCTCCCACCTTAAACATATGCCCTCTAGTTCTGGACTCCCCCACCCCAGGGAAAAGACTTTGCCTATTTATCCTCCAATGTCCTGTACAGCCGCAACATGACCTCCCAACTCCTATACTCAATACTCTGACCAATAAAGGAAAGCATACCAAACGCCTTCTTCACTATCCTATCTACCTGTGACTCCACTTTCAAGAAGCTATGAACTTGCACTCCAAGGTCTCTTTGTTCAGCAACAGTCCCAAATAATGAGGAAAGATTAGATTCACAATCTAATGTTCTCTGATCTTTGCTGCATTGAATGATCTTTGTTGACTTACCCAAATAACATTAATCCTGGTTCTTACACATGGAACATTGAACAGGAAAGCAGAGAGTTAGTTATGAATTCATGAGGCCAGGTCTCCTTCATACGAGCATTGGAGGGAGTTAGAGAAGACCCATGAGATAGGTTCCAGGTATGGAGGGACTTGGTTACAAGACAAGATTGAATAGATTGGGTTTGGTCTTGTTGGCTTTGAGAAGAGTGAGAGGCAAACTTGTTGCAACATTTAAGATCCTTAGAGGGTTCAGCAGGGTCGATGCTTATTTCTCCTTGTGGGAGAGTCTAGGATCAGAGGGTGTCATCTCAGAGTAAGGGGTCATCCATTTAAAGAAGAGATTAGGACTTGGAATTCTGTTTAGGTTGGGTTGTTAAGTATACTCAAAACTGAGATAGGCAGGTTTTTAATTAGTAAGGGAATCAAGAGTTTCGGGAAAAAGTTAGGAAAGTGGAGTTCAGGGATATCAGATCAGCCATGATCTCACCGAATGGCAGAGTGGACTCGATGTGTTGAATGGTCTCCTTCTGCTCCTACATTTTATGGTCTTCAGAGGACAACACTGGGACTGATGATAAGGCTACAACAGCAGTAACAACAACTGCTTGCATTTCCCTCAAGCCTTCCATGTAGTTAGACACCCCAAAGTGCTTCACAAAAGTTTCATTGATCACCAGTTGACAGCAAATGGCGGCTGTGCTCTACTGGGTGTCAGTGTGGGTCCATAAGCACAATGATGGTTCAGTACAATTCTATTGCAATTGATGAGTTTTATCCAGACTTAATATATATCAGGGTTACCAAATATTGGGGTTCTTTTTGTCTGTAATACTTTACTATCAGTGGTTAATAAGATGAAGGCTGAAAAGGGATCTTTAAAAAGAGTTGAAAATAAGGATGAGTAAGAGTGGAGGAAAAGTGCAGGAAAAAATGATTACAGCGGCTGGCCCAAACATCCACCTAGAAGCAGTGCAACATTTAAGCGATCGGGAGGTTTAGTTTTGATTAGCGCAATTACACATTGCCAAAGATATAGGATTGTAAAATTCCTTTTGTAGAACAATGTTTAAAAAAATCACAAGGATATGAATAACTTGCCAAGAACTGGTGAAAAGGAGATTAATTTCATTCCAGAACCAGGGCTCACTGTTTAAGGATACAGGGTGAGACATTTAGGATTGAGATGAGAGAAATTTCCCCGTGCACAGAGTGGGGAGCCTGTGGAATTCTGTGTTACATAAATGGGGTTGCGATGAAAATATTCAGTGTTTTTGAGAAGGAGTTATATCCCATTCATAAAGGTAAAGGAATCAGAGGGTGTGAGGAGAACGGGGAACAGGGAACTGAGTTGGACAGTCAGGCATGATCATGTTGAATGGTGGAGCAGGCTCTCAGGGCCGAATGGCCTACTCCTGTTTAGATTAGATTCCCTATAGTGTGAAAACAGGCTATTCGACCCAACAAGTCCACACCAACCCTCCAAAGAGTAACCCACCCAGACCCATTCTCCTTACCCTATATTTAACCCAGACTAATGCACCTAACACTATAGGCAATTTAGCACAGCCAATTCACCTGACCCGCACATCTTTGGATAGTGGGAGGAAACCGAGCACCCAGAGGAAACAGATGCAGACATGGGGAGAATGGGCAAACTCCACACAGACAGTCACCCCGGGCCAGAATTGAACCTGGGTCTCTGGCACTGTGAGGCAGCAGTGCTAACCACAGATCCACTATGCCACCCATATGTTCCTATGTTACTATGTTTTTCTGTCCAGAACCTCTCACTGAGAACCAAAACATACAAATAGATTTCTCTCAAATCAATTATCTCCTCATTCTATAAATTGCTACAGAAGGTGGATTCTTTATGGACCTGCTCCACCCAGCTTTCTGTTTTAATTAGAGCAATTCTGTGCCCTGTACCTCAGATGAGGAGAAACTTCTTCACCCAGAGAGTGGTGGGTGTGTGGAATGCTCTGCCCCAAAAGTCAGTGGAGGCCAAGTCTCTGGATTCGTTTAAGAAAGAGTTGGATAGACCTCTCAAGGATAGTGGAATCAAGGGTTATGGAGATAAGGCAGGAACAGGATACTGATTGAGGATGATCAGCCATGATCATAATGAATGGTGGTTCAGGCTTGAAGGGCAGAATGGCATACTCCTGCACCTATTGTCTATTGTCTACCTCAGAAGGATGTACTGGCCTTGCAGTGGGTCCACAGGAGGGTCACGAAAATGATCCCAGGAATTAAAGGCTTAACAAATGAAGAACGTTTGAGGATTCTGGGACTATACTTGATGGAGGATGAGGGCGATCTAATTGAAACTTACAGAATATTGAATGGCCTGGACAGAGCAGACGTTGGGAAGATGTTTCCATTGGGACGGGAGATGAGGATCCAAGGGCACAGCCTTAGAGTAAAGGGAAGACCTTTTAGAACGGAGAGAAGGAGAAACTTCTTCAGCCAGAGAGTGGTGAATCTATGGAATTCATTACCACAGAAGGCTGTGGAGGCCAGGTCACTGAATATATTTAAGACTGAGATAGATAAGGTCTTGATTGCCAAGGGGGTCAAAGGTTATGGGGAAAATGTGGGAAAATGGGATTGACAAACCTATCAACTGATAGGTAGAGCCGAATAGCCTAATTTCTGCTCCAATATCTTATGGTCTTGTGATCTTAATTTAAACTATGGGATCAAAGATTTACACATCCAGTTTCTTGGCTAACACCCAAAAATCTGAATCTCTCAAAAATCCGCAGGCTTGCCCCTCAATCTCTTGATCTCTTTAAATGTAGAGAATCATCTGGGTCTCTATCTCCAAAGCTTAGCTCCAACTCTCTGCTTCACCATGACCAAGAGACTAATAAGAGTGAGAGAGAGAGAGAGATTCGATAGTCCTGGGGATGTTTTGTTCAAGCAGAGAAGCCTGAGCAGGATCTGAATGAGATGTATAAAATTCTGAGGGGAACAAGCAGGGAAGACAGGGAGAAGCTTTCCCTGTAATAGACGGGTCAATACACGATGTGCACAGTATTAAGATAAGAAGCAGGAGGTTTAGAAGGGCTTTGAGGAAAGTCTTTTCTATCCAGAGAGCATTGGGTGTCTGGAACTCACTGCCTGAAGGGTGTTAGAGGCAGGAGAAGAAGTATTTAAATAAGCACTTGACATGCCAGAGCATACAAGGCCCCAGGCTTATATGAGGTGAGAATGGATGGATGCTTGATAACCAGTACAGACTGGATAGGCCAAAGGGCCTCTTTGTATGCTGTTGATAACACCATATCACTACGGCTATGGTATTACACATTCCCTGAATGATATTCCCCAATACCCTAGTCCCTCTTCAGACCCAGAGCCCTGATCAGATCAGATCCCCGGAGAAGAAATGTACTTTATCATGTGCTGGCCTAGGAACAAGGAAACGTAGGCGCAGTTTTACCCCCTGGAAATGTGCTCAAAACCTATGCTGATCAGAAATGTGTTGCCCCCACCACCCACCCCACTCCGCCTCCCCTGGCAAATTCAGCTTAACAAGGGGTCAAAGGTGGAGTGACATTGTTTCAAAATGGCCTTTTTGACTGTTACAAGAGCTCCTGAAGCTCCTGATCAGGATCATACAGCAGCTTCCCTTACACTGTTTCAAAGTCCTCACATCCATCAGGGAACATTGGATAGGAGTAGACCATTTGGCCCACCAGGCCTAGTCTCCACCTCTCTAACAGATCAGGGCTGATTATCTCCCTCTTTACCATTTTCCCAACTATCCACATAATCCTCGATGTTCTTGATATCTAGAAATCGATACAATTCCTGTCTTGAACAGGCTGAACACCCACAGCCCTCTGGAGTAGAGAATTCTACAGGTTCACCAGCCCTTGAGGAAAGAAATTTCTCCTCATCTCAGTCTGAAATGGCTTGTCCCTTATTCTGAGACTGTGTCCCTTGGTCTCAGATGCCCCCAGCCAGGTCAAACCATCCTGTCCACACTACGACAGTGACCCCAATGTCATTAGAAGAAGTTTCAAGGTTCCCTCCCTGAGATACTTTCCAACAGTGTCATGATAATAATAGGTCTCGTTATCATTGCCATACTTCCTGACCTATTATAATGACAGGTGTTTTGCTCATGTTATTGCCTGTATCCTGAATTTCGGAAATGCATTTTTGCATAAACGCTTGCAGTGAATTGACTGTGCTCTGCTTTCTACATTTTTATTCCCTTAACCCCTTGTTCCCACAAAGATCAACGCAGCAACCTCAACAGTGGTCACTCTAACTGAATATATTATTTTTAATTTGCATTATTTTCCATAATGTGACTGTGGCAAGGCCAGTGTTGATATCCGCCCCTAACCACCCCTGAACTGAGAGACTTACTAAGCTAATCCATAAGGTATTTAAGAGTCACCTAAATTGCCGTGGGTTTGGAGTCACATGTAGACCAGACCAGGTAAGGACGGCAGATTTTCTCCTCTAAAGGGTCATGATTGGTTGTCACAACAACCAACAATAGTTTCATGGCAACCATCAATCCAGATTTAGCGACTGAATTTAAATTCCGGCTCCTGCCATGCTGAGGTTTGAACTGATAATATTAGCTGGTCCACTGGATTACTGGCCCAATGACATTGCCGGATCCTCGTAAACGTTCAGGATCACTTTGCAGCATTTGGTTATAACTCATATTTCACTTGCGTTTGCTTTCTGATGGCAGCTGTCCCTCATTCTGCCATTCACACCTCACCTAGTCAAATGGTATGTCCCTTCCCCATCCCATTTAATTTGGTCTTGGATTATCAATACCATTATGATCCAATCTTGCCTGTCTTTCAGTCAATCACAGCCTATCCATTCTGTTTCTCTTCCACTCTACTCCCCTTCACTTGTTTAAACCTCTTACACCCCAGTTCTGGCGAAAGACCATTGTTCTGAAACATTAAATCTATTTCTCTCCCTCTACAATAACCCACTAAGTGAGCATTCCCAACAATGGTCAGGTTTTGTTGTTAAACCTATACTGGAAAGATAAATAAACATAAGCACATGAAAGGTAACATTGAAGGTTGGAATCCTGTGTGCAACAGACAAAGCTGAAGTGTTCATAGATCGTCCCAGCTGACCCCCTCCTGAGGTTTCTATCACTATTGATGCTGCCTCCATGGTTTGTGTCTTTGTCTCTAGCAGGACATTTGTACCTGACAGGGCAATTTCTTTGCAGCATAAGGTATAACATGGTATTGAAAGTTTCAACATACATTTATTTTGGGTCATGAAATATACTTATATTACAGTCACATGCACATCAGTAATCTGGGGCTAATATTAAGCTCATTGGTTGTGAACAGCACTTGTCCATCAGTATGTCAAATGCCCTCAGTTAAGATGCAGTCTCTGATCTTTACACCTCCAGGTCACATCCAATATCATGCATACTATCATACGGCAAAATGATGAGCATTAAAGGTCTTTTTAAAGGTATACTGCTATGAGACATAACACAACACTGGTTTGCAGACAGGTTAATTCATTTTATATTGAGTGTCCTTGATAAGTATGTACCTGTCAGGCAGGGAGGAAAGGGTCGTGTGAGGGAGCTGTGGTTTAATTGGAATCCCTTGTTAAAGGGAAGAGGGCGGCCTATGTAAAGATGAGGCATGAAGGTTCAATTGGGGCGATTGAGAGTTATAAGGTAGCCAGGAAGGACCTGAAGAGAGAGCTAAGAGCAGCAAGGAGGGGACATGAAAGGTCCTTAGTTGGTAGGATGAGGGAAAACCCTAAGGCTTTCTATAGGTATGTCAGGAATAAAAGAATGACCAGGGTAGGAATAGG
>NC_057718.1:102765774-102838931 GCF_004010195.1 Chiloscyllium plagiosum | reverse complement strand
GAGTGGGCATAGCTTTAAATTAAGGGGTGGTAGGTAAAGGGCAGATGTTAGGGGTAGGTTCTTTACTCAGCGGGTCGTGAGTTCATGGAATGCCCTGCCAGTTGCAGTGGTGGACTCTCCCTCTTTATGGGCATTTAAGCGGGCATTGGATAGGCATATGGAGGATAGTGGGCTAGTGTAGGTTAGGTGGGCTTGGACCGGCGCAACATCGAGGGCCGAAGGGCCTGTACTGTGCTGTATTCTTCTATGTTCTATGTTCTATAACATTAATAAATCGCTGAGCACAGGCCTACACATTGTTTAAACATTGCGCAATGGAGTCCTCACCCCTGTACTGCATGACTTTAGATTAATCAGACTTGAAAATGATCACTTAACAGCAACCCATTCCCAAATTCCATGTGGAGCTAATCGCAAGCACATTTTGCATCGAGAGAACTTGAGTCCGCACATACTTTAAGGTCAGACGTGAAAATTCAGTCAGTTCACCTCATACCTCCATCAGGGTCCATCGATCAAGATGAGGGAAGTTTTTTTTATGATTGGGGAACAAAGATTACAACAACTTTGGGTCTACTGGAAAACAACCAATCACTGATGTAGAACACAGAACAGAACAGTACAGCACAGGAAAAGGCCCTTTAGCCCACGATGTGCTGAATGTGACACGAAATTAAACTGATGTCTTCTACCTGCCCTTGGCCCGTATCCCTCCATTCCTTATATATTCATGTGCTTATCTAAAAGTGCCTTAAATGCCCCTATCATATCTGACTCCACCACCACCCCAGGCAGTGCGTTCCACACTCCTTTTGCGCTCTGTTTAAATAATTTGCCCCTCTCATCCCCTTTGAACTTACCCCCTCTCCCCTTTGAACTTGCCCCCTCTCCCCTTTGAACTTTCCCCTCTCACCTTAAATGCATGCCCCCTAGTATTAGACATTTCAACTCTGGGACAAAGATTCTGACTGTCAGCCCTATCAATGCATCTCACAATTTTATAGACTTGAAGTCTCCCCTCAGCCTCCGCTACTCCAGAGAAAACAACCTGAGTTTTTCTAGTCTCTCCTTATAGCCCATACCCTCTAATCCTGGCAGCATCCTGGTAAACCTCCTCTGCACCCTTTCTGAAACCTCCACATCCTTCCTTTAATGTGACAACAGAATTGAAAGCAAAACTTGAAATGGATCCTAACCAAAGATTTAGAAAATTTCAACGTGCCAAACCCACAGGACAGTTGTAATTTTGCAGTTCATCTCCAGGAGGCGTCATGATTTTAAGGAGCATGTTTAGATGGAGCAATTGGACATGTTTCTTCATCTGAGTAATTGGTAAGCTGTGGCTAAAGGAGTGTGCCACAGCTGACAGACATGGTTAGTGCCATGTGGTGGAACTATTGAAGGCTCTTCATAGAATCCTTACAGTGTGGAAGCAGGCCATTCAGCCCATCAAATCCATGCCGACCCTGCAAAGAGCATCCTAACCAGACCCACCACCCCTACCCCTATAACCCTATATTTACCGAACCTGCTCATCCCCTGCACACTATGGGGGAATTTAGTATGGCTAATGTGCATCTTTGAATTGTGGGAGGAAACCGGAGCACCCGGAGGAAACCCACACAGACACGGGGAGAATGTACAAACTCCACAGAGACAGTTGTCTGAGGCTGGGACTGAACTCGGGTCCCTGGCACTGTGAGGCAGCAGCGCTAACCACTGAGACACTGTGCTGCCCCTCTTAATCACCCTGGTCTACCTTCTTTTGTGCATTGCCACTGGAAGTGTGATGTACTGATGGGAGAGACTCAGGGAAAGAATAGCCAGGGTAAAGTTAGACAGGCATTCCCAATCGAGCCTGGGTTCACTCCCCAGCTTACAGCCTCTGCAATCAGTAAACTCTCCTTCAAATTAGGATGGGTATACCTGGATCCAAAGAGGAAGGTGCAAAGGTGCCAGTACCTGGGCACAATGCCAAACCTGCAGCACTGATGTAATCTCTCCCAAATTGGGTAAACCTGCCTCTACCTCTACACCTGGACAACATCAGGGTGTATTACATGGGAAGGCAGCAGTATTCAGTGTCATTTGTTGGAGACTTTAATAGTCTTTGAAGTGACATTTACACAGCTTTTGAGCTTTCACCTGAGCTCAGGAAGAAGCACCCAGTCCCCAGGTGGTTTCCAGCCAGGAATCTGTGCACACTTGGAGGAGAATGAATGGAACAGATCCCCTTCCAATTTCCTGCTCTATTTTACCCTGGAAACCTGGAGCTGAACTGCAATGAAAATCACATGCCCTCATTTTATAACAGGAGCCTTAGCAGGACTCGTGCTACTAAATCCCAGGTAATCTGTCTCTCTGTCACAACCCTGCTGTGCTGTACAACACTGCCATCTCCTGGCAGTCCATACAATCTTTTCAGTAACTGTGGAGCGAGGAACTATGAAACTCAATACACAGTTTCTGCAGGCTCAAGGAACGTCACAGTCATCAGTGAGAGGTTTATGATCCAAACCACACCCCTTTGTATCCAGTTAGTTCCCAATGTGACACTTCCATAAGGTTTTCTTCCGTCGTTAGATAGATTGGAAAAAAGTTAAAGTTGCAACATCATATATTTTGATATGGATTAGGCATGGAGGATATCGCAAGGCATTCCATAGCACTTCAGCAGCAGACCATCTGTCTCTCAAACCTGTTTGTCTTGGTCATGGCTGATCTCATTGCAATCCATTGACTTGTCTGCCTCCCCCATCCCCATGACCTTTGACTCCCTTGTCTGTCAAAAATCTATCAAACTCTGCTTTGAGCAAACACAACAACCCAGCATAGTGCTTGGAATGAGGTCAGCCAGGTGGACCTCATGGAATCTGATTGGGGCTGTTAATCTGGTCCAATCAGGGAGCCCTGGCTGACAGATATAAACAGGCGTGTCAGAGGTTCTGCTCAGTCTGAGAGCTGGCTCTGAGGGAGCTGGATCAGTGTCAAGGACCCTCCTCATGTAAATAAACAGTGACTTGGTGACGGGATACCAGCCTCTGTGGAGTTATTTCACCAAGTACTTAATGCGGAAAAGAAGTCCACAGATCGATGACGCACTCAGAGAGCAAACAAAAGTTTCCTTATAACAGTTTTGGGGTGGAAAAGTGTGGTGCTGGAAAAGCACAGCAAGTCAGGCAGCATCCGAGGAGCAGGAGAGTCAATGTTTTGAAATGAACAAGGGCTTATGCCCGAAACGTCAACTCTCCTGCTCCTCAGATGCTGCCTGACCTACTGTGCTTTTCCAGCACCACACTCTCAACTCTGACTCTCCAGCATCTGTAGCCCTCACTCTCTCCTTATGTTAGTTTTGGGAGACCGTCCATTTGCAAACGGTGCATTCACAGGGATGGTGATCAAATAATGTTCAGCACTGTATATCGGACGAAGATATTGAGGAGAGAGAGGTAAAACCTGGTCACTGACGTGGGTCTTAAAGGAGGGGAGAAAGATTTCAGGTAGAGGGGTGAAAAGAGGTGAAAGATGGGACTGTTCTCCTTGGAAAAGAGAATGTCGAGGGGACATCTGATCGAAGCGCTCAAAATCTTGAGAGGTGTTTCCAGAGTAAATAAAGCAAAAATGTTCCCATAATAAAGGCAAAATACTGTGGATGTTGCAAAGCTGAGACAAAGACAGAGATATCTGGAGAAGCTCAGCAGGTCTGGCAGCAACTGTGGAGAGTGAAACAGAGTTAATGTTTTGAGTCTGATATGAGTCTTCTTCAGATCCCCTGAAGAAGAGTATTTTGAAGAACAATCATATCGAAACAACTCTGTTTTCTCTCTCCCCAGATGTTGCCAGACCTGCTGACACACCCTTCTCACTCGTGAAAGGACCAAGGAACTGAGGACAAAAATTTACACTTTGCATAAAACACTTCAATCTGACAGCAGTTTGAAATGAAATCATTTTTGCAAAATAGTTGCCTTTTGTGGGTTTAATTGATATATTTAAGTGAGGCAGTCTTGTGCTTGTTGGTGTCTTTGTGCCAAGAGAAAGGGCCAACAAACAGGCACAATGAACAGAAACCAGCTCAGGTGAGTAAAGTGTGCTTGGGTGCGGCTAGCTACGTTAATGTCAGCAGCTCTAAGTTAACTGGTTTCTAAACCAGCAACAAAGGTCACAGAAACTCAGTTTGCGCTAAACTTAATTTGTGCTGAAAATTCTGCCATTCTTTGTGACGTTCTGACAATCGAGTGGAAACTCTACACCATGACAATTTTAAACAAGAGGTGGATGATCAAATCTAAGTATAAAATGACCTGAATTTTGATGTCAGCACAAAGTAACTATGGTCATTGCTGACTCTGATGGAGGTTGCCTGTGAATCTAATGATCTCTGTGGTAAGGATTTCACCAAGGTCAATGTTAATTTCATTCCATCTCTAGCTGTAGGGAACCCCAGTGACATTGATTTCATCACAAATGCTCAGCAGCCAATCACATTGAAGGATTCTCACAGACAGCAGACTGGGAAATATAAGGTATGGATTACACATCAGTTGTTAACCATTTTTAACAGAACAAAATAAAGGTTGATTTTTACTCTTGGGATTAATAGATGGATTATTGCTTAACAAACAATTTTGAACATTTCTGACTATAATGGAGAAATTTGGCATTCTGCAAGTATAATATTAGTTATTTTTGGGTCCAAAAAGTTCTTTGTTTTTGCAAGAACATGATGCACTTGTTTTAACTCACCAAAATAGATGACAGCCATTCGCTGGACCGTTTCTCAGAGCAATCGGAGTCAAACTGCCTGGTTTAAAATTTAAATAAAGCCATAATTTGGAGGTGTTGGTGTTGGACTGGGGTGTACAAAGTTACAAATCAGACAACACCAGGTTGTAGTCCAAAAGGTTTCATTGGAAGCACTAGCTTTCAGAGCGCCGCTCCTTCATCCACCTGATTGGAGACAACCACCTGATGAAGGAGCGGCGCTCTGAGAGCTAGTGCTTCCAATTAAACCTGTTGGACTATAACCTGGTGTTGTGTGATTTGTAACTAAGTTAAGCCAGGCATTTAACTGTCAATCAGCAATAATATGTACATTCGTCATGACAAAACCTCTACAAATCATAGTCCACATGCCAACTAATTAGTACAGTCCTCTAATGCAGTGTAAACGGTGACTTTCCCCTTGAATTGGCATTCTTGCAAATTGTCCTGAAGAGTACAAGATGAAAAAGTTTGACAGGATTAGTCCCTTTTACAGAAAAACTCAACTTGAGTGTTCCACCAGTCTGACTAATAATGTATTAGTACAAAAATGAAGAGTGAGTTAATGAAGAGTGAGTTACACATCAAACAAGTTACAGCTTTCTAAAGCAAATATTTTCAGACAGATGAATAACATAAAAAGTGAAAGTTGCTGCTTAACCAAGCAATTTCTAAAATCTTAGCTTCAACAACATAACCTAAGGCCGAGAGGGAATCACTGACAGTAATTTCTGAGTTTCCCTCTTTAACAGCAAATGTGTGGAAGCCAAAGTTACTGATAATTTCACAGAGTAATGACCGTGAACTCTGACAATTTCACAGTCATTACAATCACGAAGCCTGGCACATACAGCATATTCAAATGGACTATAAATAGCCATGATAATAAAGACCTACCACTATTCAATGTGAAAGCAAGTTATAAAAACATTACAAGTCAAACAGAAACTGCCAACAGCCCACCATCAGTTTTGATATGAATGCAGGTCGTATTCAGAGCAGAATCATTATTTAAGTGAATTTTTCAATTTGATTGCATATTTGTCATATTGAAACTGAGTCTTCCACCAACAGGGATGACATTATGGCAGAAAATGTTGGAAGTATTCCACAGTGAAGCAGCATAGCTGGAGAAGGAAACAGGGCTAAAGGTTAGGCAAAAGTGAGGACTGCAGATGCTGGAAATCAGAGTCTAGATTAGAGTGGTGCTGGTGCAGGTCAGGCAGCATCTGAGAAGCAGGAAAATTGACATTTTGGGCAAAAGCCCTTCATTAGGAAACTGATGAAGGCTAAAGGTTTGATGAGCTCTCATTAGAACAGAAAGACGCCAGCTCTTTTTCTCACTATGTCCGGCTTGTGGACAATTTCCAGCCTCATCTGTTTCCATTTTGGATTCCCAGCCTCTGAAATACTTCGCTGTTTATGTTGCAATGTTTCCGCTTTTCTTTAAAACTCAGGATCCTCTTGTCGACATCAATCCTGCAACCAACAAGTTAATTCTTAATTCTTATTTGTTATTAAGCTACAACACAGACGAGGTTTGAATCCCAACCTTAATAATTGCACATAATCCTCACAAAACAACGTGACTTTCACCTTGGATCAGGCTTTGCTTTAGACTGATGGGTTTCTGACACAATAAGCAAAGTATCTGAAATTATTCATTTCCCCTTTTGGATCCACAGATTGTGCCCATGAAACCACAAGAGAATTTGTTGAGTGGATGCACTGAGAATTATCTCAAGAATCATAGAATGCGTACCCTACAAAAATAAGCTGTTCAGTACCAACCCTCAAAAAGGCATCCCACCCAGCCTCACCCCATGGCTAACCCACCTATGCTGCACAATTTAGCATGACCTATCCACCCTAACCTCCACATCTTTGGAAACCAGAGCATCTGGAGGAAACTCACACAGACAGAGGGAGAATGTGCAAACTCCACAGAGGCAGCCATTTGAGGGTGGAATCAAACCCAGGTCTTTGGCACTGCAAGACAGCAGTGCTAACCACTGAGCCACCATGTTGGCCCAAGCATACACTGCTTTTGTTCAGACTTGTCAGGCAACTCAAGGGACAAGATTTCAGGACAATAATGGATGGAGAGTAATTGGGAAATGGATGATCCAGGCAACAAAGGAATTCCTTGTCCCATTACAGAAGATAGCTTTCACTCAATCCAATCCATAGAAACATAGAAAACAGGCGGAGTAGGCCATTCGGCCCGACAAACCTGCTCCACCATTCAATCCCATCATCCAGCTCAGTCCCCTGTTCCTGCTTTCTCCCCACACCCCTTGATCCCTTTTAGCCCTAAGAACAACACCCACAAAATTTAGTGGAATTTAAATTCAGTTGTGTTAGTTTCAACAATGACCATTGCAACTGTTAATAATTGGGAAGGAAATCTGCTGTCCTTACTCTGGCCTGACCTACTTGTAACTCTAGACCCACAGCGATGTGGTTGATTCTTCACTGCCCTCTGACTTTGTCAGTCATTCAGGTCAAGAATGATTAAAGATGGCCAAAAATAATTAAGGCCTTGCTAACGATGTCCCCGTTCAAGTTTGAAGAAAAAAACTTCAGAACCCTTTAAAAAATATATTCCCCTTGTGAAAGGTTTCCATTTGAGGCAGTTGCATCAAAATTCAAAGCTTGTTTAAATTATGTTCTCTATTATATATGTGTATATAAACTTTGTCAGTTTAATATGACCTGTGTTGCTTCAAGTTATTCATGATCATAATTCAACTTTATGGTTTTCAGCCATCACCTCCCCACTGTGGTGGGATACAATGAGTTTTTGCTCCGTAACTTTACAAAACTTTAATGATTCCTCTCTAGCTCATTCTTCTTGGGCGTGCGGGCATACAAAATACTTTCTGCAGGACCATAAAATTATACACTTAAGCAGCAATTGTTCAAAGTAATTCAAAAATCAATCAATATTAGATCCAATTACATTCTTGAGTAGTGGTATCTAAAATTCCACATAATGACCTTAAATCGAAAATAATTCATCTCATATCAGTTGTCCTCTATTTTCTAATCCTTTTGTTGACAGGATCAATCACATGAGAGGGATTGATGATTTGAAATGCAATGCGATAATATCAATCCCTGGTAAAGAACAGTTGTTATCTTATTACGAGCCATGGATAGGACTAAGTGTGTCCCCGATTGGGTAGACTCGATTGATTCTGGAGGTCTTAAATATCTCATAAATGAGCATAATTATATTTTGGAGTGGCGGATTACAGTGAATTGAATTTTAAGAGACATTGATGGATTTCTGTGAGCCTTACTAATTTTGCGCAACTTGGCTGGCTCCGTGTCATGTGCAATGAGTTGTGAAATGGCCACTGATCATTGCAAACATCCTTTGCCAGTCACTATGGAGGTGTACTGTGTGCCTTAAATCTAATTATAATTGGTTCAGTGGTGTCCACAAACCTCTTTATTTTAAAACCCCCAAAATTGTTGCAATCCACTCCTGATTAATCAAAGTGTCTTCTCTACCAGTTAATGATAATTGACAGTTGACTGCCAGGTTTTATTTAAGCTTTAAACCAAGCAGGTGAGTCTGATTTATCATGGCATTTCCCTGAGAACTGGTGCATTCTCAAATGACAACACCTCTACTAATCACTTTCCAACCAATCATTACAGTCCTGTCACACAGAATTAAAGTTGTCTTTTCCACTGAGTTTCTTGCAAAAGGTCCTGATGAATTCAAGATGAGAATTTTCAACAAATTGGGTCTATACTCAAGTTTTTTTGCAACCATATGACTGTTAATAATCAAAAATTCCAATTTTGCTTTGAAAAATTGAATCCTGTCTCTAGTTCATAACCATAAATTCATGTTCAACCTGTATCAAATACCAACCCAGCCCACTAGAGTCTACTTCTGGGCTTGATGCATCATCAAGGAAATGGAGGGTGTTTGGAGAGGGTCCTCTGGAACTTCCATAAAGCTTCCAGGGATGAGGGGCTATGCCTCTGTGCACAGACTGAACAAGCTGGGATTGTTCTCCTTAAAGGTAGAAGGCTCAGAGAAAATTGGATGATGGTGTCCAAAATCACAAAGAGCTTAAGTAGGTCAATAATGGAAAACTGTTAGTCTGTCTGTCTCACTTGAACATGTGTGTTTTTACTCATTTCTCCCACCTTTCCACTAATCTCTGCTGGAGAAAACTCTACAACTATTGGATTTTATTTATAACATTGATCATTCTGCATACATTCCTGAAAGTCAAAGAGATAAATAATATGAACATGTCTAGTAAAAAAAAATCAATATTAATATGAGGACATACTTTGCAAGTACACTTCTACATAAATATAGAATGGATACATAAAAACTCATTACAGACTTTAATCGATGACAAATTTACTGCTTGTTTATCACTTAAATAATATCTTGGAATACTATCCATCTATCGTTCTATCAACCTGACTGTCTTTAGATCTATCCTTCTGTCTTTACATCTATTCATATGTCTATCCATCTATGCATCTATCAGTTTATGTGAGTGATTTGTAGCTCATTTCATAATGCTCAGTCACAGGAGGTTGTGGGTTCAGGTCTCAGCCTGTGACTCAGCACAGAAATGACAGATAACGGCCCATCAAAGAGCAGAGAGTGACGGTACATGTTAAAGCTACTGCCTTTTGGAATAGATATTAAGCTGTTCTCTCTCGTGGATGTAAAAGATCCTGTGACATGAAGACAAGCCGTGGTGTCATCTCCAGTGTCCTGGCTAATATTTATCTCTCAATCAACATCATAAGAACAGAGTATCTGGTCACCATCCTATTCCTGTTTGTGGAAGCTTCCTGTGTGCAATTTGCCTGCTGGCATACAGCTGTGACCACACTTTAAATACTGTACGGAATTTTGGAACATCCTGAACTTAAAATGTAGATAACTAAGCGATCATTATCTCTGAATCATTGCTGTTTAATTGTTCCAAATAAATTACAACCTAATTACTATGAATAGTAGTTAAGAATTAAAATATATTTCCAAAAGCAGTGAGTACTGGACTACTGCCAATAGTGTAGGTAAATATATATATGATAGCTCATGGCGCAGTAGCTGCATTATTCCTAAGATTGGAATTGCAGCCACAAATATACAGGTTAATGTTAGGAACTGTCTCAGCCCGAACAGCTTTATCATATGATAACCACTTGATTGGACACAAGGTCAACCGGTGGAAATAATTAATTCTGATTGTTACTGCTGTATTTTTGTGGACAATTTAAGGCACAGGGCTGAACACAATGACATGGAGAATTTGGTTATGAATATTTTCCTGGCTAATTAATCAGGGTTGGGGTGATTTCAGCCTGAGCCTGTTTCAGGCATGTTTTCTATTCCTGTGTTCATCTGCCCAATGTGCAGTATCCCCTGTCACAGAATGGCTGGTTATTTCCTGCTGTAACTGGAACACCCTCAGCCTTTCAAGATCCTGTCTCCACTCACCAGTCATTCAATCTTGCTTCAATTGATTTCTCTTGTCAATGAAACTGAAAGCTGTAACTCACAGAGATCCACCCAACCCTAGTTATTCTCTTACCTAATGTGGGCTTACTTTGCAATATCGAACAGAAATAAGACTGTCACATATTTTGGAAGACTCTGTGCTGGGTATAAAGCTCTCAGAGTGCTTTAAGGAAGGTGATGGGAGATTTTCCTATTGAAAAGTTGGAATGATCATAAATCTGGATCTCTGATTTTAGATGCTAGCTTTTTTGCGGAAATCATCCAAGCAGAAATTCTGCCATCTGTTTCAACTTTTCAAGACTGGTGACAGCTATTTACTTGTTCATTTCCCAGGGCAGCACCCTGACCAATCAGAGTCAAGCTGCTTGGTTTAAAATTTAAACAAAGACTGGCAATTAATTGTCAATCATCATTAATTGTTGCATTTGCCATGGCAATGCCTCTACTAATCAGCACTGTCCTGTCATGAAGTGTAAATGATGTTTTTCCTCTTGAATTGACATTCTTGTAAGTTGTCCAGATGAGTGCAAAAATGAAAAGATTGACACAATGTGACTTTTCACAAATTGCCGTACTTACAGAGCAGAGAAGGCAAAGATTGATGGTGAATTCATGGCCAGGTAAACAAGAACAAAATAAAATAACAAATAGGCACAGAAATAGACCATTCGACCTATTGAGTCTATTCTACTGGCTGATACAATCATGGGTGAACTTGAGTTTCATCCGTGTTTTCCTCACACACTCCCCGTAACCCTTGACACCACAAGGGAACAAATATCTGTCTCTCTTAGCTTAAATGTATTTAAAAGTGGAGGATCTTCAATCATCTGGGGCAGTGAATTCTAAAGATTCACAACCTTCTGAGTGAAGCAATTTCTCCATATCTCAGCTGTAACCTGAGACTGCACCCTTGTTTTCTGATATCCCTGATTAGGTGCAAAAGCCTCTCAGTGTGGATTCCACCAAGTTTCTTCAGAATCCTGCATGCTGCAGCTAAATCATCTCTCATGCCTCCAAGCTACAGAGAGCATCCACCCAATTTACTCAGCTTCTCATCAGAAGATAACCCTGTCTCCTCCCAGGGACCAATCGAATAGTGGTACTGCCTCCAATGGAAGTATCTTCTTCCTTGAATATAAAGACCAAATCTACACATGGAATTCAAGATGTCATCTTACCAAGGCCTTGCAAATGACTAGTCTAGTCTAGTGTGATAACGGTCTATGATTCAGAGAGAAGAAGGTGGAAGAGTATGTATTGGCGCATCATATTGTTGGGACAAGGATGGCAGGCAAAGAAATCAGGATTAAATCAATATTCAATTATTTTGATGAAAGGTCGCACAACCTGAAGGTTAGCTCTGATTCTCTCCATAGGTATTGTAGGCCTGCTGAACCTTCCTGGCAATTTCTGTTTTTTGTTTACAGGATAACAGAGGTAAATACAGGGTTACTCTTTGGAGGGTCAGTGTGGACTTATTGGGCCGAAGGGCCTGTTTCCACACTGTAGGGATTCCATAACTCTATCCATTGGACCCAAGCAGTTAGATTTTAAGACTGATAAATATGACTCCTCATACTTGAACTGGTATCAGGAAATGTATGCAACAAAAGAGACGCTAGGTGAATAGGGGGACTAAGTGAAATCCATTCATAGAGTCATAGAGTCATAGAGATGTACAGCATGGAAACAGACCCTTCGGTCCAACCCGTCCATGCCAACCAGATCTCCCAACCCAATATAGTCCCACCTGCCAGCTCCCAACCCATATCCCTCCAAACTCTTCCTATTCATATACCCATCCAAATGCCTTTTAAATGTTGCAATTGTACCAGCCTCCACCACTTCCTCTGGCAGCTCATTCCATACACGTGCCACCGTCTGCATAAAAAACTTGCCCCTTAGGTCTCTTTTATATCTTTCCCCTCTCACCCTAAACCTATGCCATCTATTTCTGGACTCCCCAATCCCAGGGAAAAGACTTTGCCTATTTATCCGATCCATGCCCCTCATAATTTTGTAAACCTCTATAAGGTCACCCCTCAGCCTCCGACGCTCCAGGGAAAACAGCCCCACCCTGTTCAGCCTCTCCCTATAGCTCAAATCCTCCAACCCTGGCAACATTCTCGTACATCTTTTCTGAACCCTTTCAAGACATAAACCAGTCCAATCAAGTTTCTTCCTTATGAGCCATTTGAATTTTACTGATGACTGGCCATCCAAACTATTTATGAAATAACCTAAACACCACCATTCTTTTCATGGAATATGGCCTTCCCTAACCGTTCTTGATCTGATGAGTTTGCTAGACCATGCTCAGCTATCCCTAATTGTCCTTGAACTGAATGAATTGTTTGATCATTTCAGAGGTAACAACTTTGCTGATTTTCTGGAGTCCCATTTAGGGCAGATCAGGTGAGGACTGCAAGCACCCTTTCCTCAACGAAATTAGTAAACCACGCGATTTTTGGAAAATAAACGAACTCACCTTGCATTAATTGAGATTACACTCCATCCGCTGTTATGTTGGGAGTCGAACCAGAGCAGTAGCCTAAGTCTCTATTTCAATAACATTATTTCCTCCACTCCATCCACCTCCACAACCCCAAACTCACCCTTACCGTGACCCCATTCCCACCCCAATCCTACCCCAAAGATGGCATCAATAATGTGATACCCACCATATTAACTGCCTATCCACTCATCCATATCCCCTGCCATCATTGGCCATTCACTCCCCCCAACGCCTCCAATTTAATATAAAAATAGAGAATGCTGGAGAAACTCAGCAGGTGCAGCCGCAACTGCAGAGAGAGAAGAGTCACACTGAACTCAAAGCGTTAACTCCGTTTCTGTCTCTACCAATTCTGCCACACCTGCTGAGTTTCCCCAGCACTTTTTTGCCAGCATCCACAGCATTTTGCTTTAACTAGCAAAAGCAGAATGGCACTGCATCTTCCAGCTATGCTGAGTTAGACATGAGCTTATCAGATGTAGCAAGCTAAAGCTCCATTTCCATGGTAAATAGTATAGGACTGAGGGTTAACTAGATAAAAGAAGATAAAAGATCTACCAGAGGAATCTAATCACTTGTGACTTTAAAGAAACAGCATACCTGTTGTATGCTCACAAAGAATGTATTGTGACAGTGTCAGGATGAAGTATGCACACAGCATTCTTTTCCACTTATATAAGCTTTGTCCTATAGCTCAAGGTATTTTAAATAAATTCAGTAACATAAGACGACAGTTATACTGTAAGAAAAAAAAGCTGTAAAAATTATCAACAGACCAATAAAAGTGCTTTGTTGTACCCCTGCTTAAGTTTCAGGAAAATTACAGAGAACCTTTAAGGTACAATAATGGGAGATTGTCAGATGATACACTGCAAGATATTTTTCTGAGGAAGAGGTCAGGATTATAACCTACAGGGCATTGAATATGATACTTTACCTTTAAGCACTTGTCTGTGACTACCATGGGGATTTCATTATTTTTGTTAACCTGTTGTTAAAAGCTTCAAAGTCCAGGAAATCTTTGAATATCTGGTTTAAAAGTGGAGGCGTAAATATTACTGTCTAGTAGCACACGGGCAAAATTGTGCTCAGTGATCCCAGTCCAAGATAAGTTCAGCTAAAAGACAATTTATGTCTTAGCCTGGTGCCACCACTCTCTCCTTTGAGGAATGCTAGGACACAGTGGGGCAATAGTGGTGAAGTGATCCAGTGATACAGTGGTCCAGTGATACAGTGGTCCAGTGATACAGTGGTCCAGTGATGCAGTGGTCCAGTGATGCAGTGGTCCAGTGATGCAGTGGTCCAGTCACTTAACCTGGAGACCTGTGTTTGCTCTCCAGCAATGGGATCCAATTCTACCTTGGCGACTTTGAAAATTTGATTAATTAGAAAGTATGCAATGTAAAGCTATTTCAAGAGTGGTGTATGTAAAATTGCTGTATGCTGTTATTTAGTTGCCTTTCCTTCTTTGGAGAAGGAAATCTGCCGTCCTTTCCCAGTCTGACCAACGTGTGTTTCCAGACCCACAGCAATGCGGCCTAGCGGTCCATTTGAGTCATGTCATCCCACCACAGAAAGTCGGGAACAAAAACAGGAAGTTGCTGGAAAAGCTCAGCAGGTCTGGCAGCATCGGTGCGGAGAAATCAGAGTTAACGTTTCGGGTCGAGTGGCCCTTCCTCACACCAGAAAGACGGGAGCAGTTCTTTTCATATTCAGAGCACTTCCTGAGGGTAGTTACTAATGGGCATCAAATGCTGGGAGAAAGTGAGGACAGATGCTGGAGATCAGAGTCGAGAGTGTGGTGCTGGAAAAGCACAGCAGGTCAGGCAGCATCCGAGGAGCAGGAGAATCATGTTTTGGGCATAAGCCCTTCATTGACGAAACATCAATGCTCGAAAGTTCGATTCTCCAGTTCCTCAGATGTTGCCTGACCTCCTGTGCTTTTCCAGCATCAAATGTTGGTCTTGCCTTCAACACTCACATGACATGAAAGAATTAGAATCCCCAGGAAGTCTTGAAAGTTACTTTGACTTCCCCTTGATGCATTGAAGTACCCAAACAGGTGTTACCTCTTAAAATGGTGTCAAGTCCTGGACACTCAGATTTTATAATGATGTAATATGGAGTTGCTGATTTATAAATAACAATTAAATCGAGAGAATGACAAGTCAGCACTCGCTTAGAGGGCTATGCAGATGATCCATTGAAGTTAACCACATCTTCATCCATCTTGTCCTGACAAGGCACTGGTAACCAATGGGCAAGGCCGAAAATGCAGGGTTAGCAAAATGCAGGCAACCTCCACCACAACCAACTCACACACTGATGTTTCTTGTGTACTTTACCAACTCCCTCACTCACATCCCATTCACCCGTTTATCCTCATCTATGAAAAAGCAAACAGGTCATCCATCAGGCTCCATAACCATGTCAGAATGCAGTGGGCAGCACGGTGGCACAGTGGTTAGCACTGCTGCCTCACAGCGCCAGAGACCCGGGTTCATTTCCCGCCTCAGGCGACTGACTGTGTGGAGTTTGCACGTTCTCCCCATGTCTGCGTGGGTTTCCTCCGGGTGCTCCGGTTTCCTCCCACAGTCCAAAGATGTGCAGGTCAGGTGAATTGACCATGCTAAATTGCCCGTAGTGTTAGGTAAGGGGTAAATGTAGGGGTATGGGTGGGTTGCGCTTCGGCGGGTCGGTGTGGACTTGTTGGGCCGAAGGGCCTGTTTCCACACTGTAAGTAATCTAAAAAAAAAACAGGTGACTCTCTGTTGACAAGAGAAGGCCACCTCCAGTAACAAAGGGAATAATAGCAGTAATGAGTCATGAAGTGGAGGTGCTGGTGTTAGACTGGGATGGACAAAGTTATAAATCACTCAACACCAGGTTATAGTCTAACAGGTTTATTTAGAAGCACTAGCTTTTGGAGCGCTGCTTCTTCATCAAGTGGCTAGATTAGATTAGATTAGATTCCTTACAGTATGGAAACAGGACCTTCGGCCCAACAAGTCCAAACCGACCCTCCGAAGAGTAACACACCCAGACCCATTCCCTTACATTTACCCCTGACTAATGTACAGAACACTATGGGCAGTTTAGCATGGCCAATTCACCCTGACCTGAAGCAGGATCATAAGACACAGAATTTGTAGCAAAAGATTACCGTGTCAAGCATCTGAAGTGATAAACTTAGATTAAGTCTTTCATCTTTTAAAATTGGTTGCAGGTTTCAGTTCTTTAATATGGAAATCCCAGAACTTCTTTTAAGTCACATTCTCAAGATAAACTCAGGTTTTCTAGCAATAGGTGCCATCTCAGCTCAGACAATGCATTAAAGGCATGAAGTTAAAGTCTGTCTTTATCCCAATCTTGAGTCAGACTGGTTCTATTTCTAAAGTGGAATGAGTCAGTAATGTATCTCAGATCCAAATCATTTTCACTTCATCACTTTTGAGACATCCTAGTTTATCCCACACAGACTGAATCTAGAATCTCCCCAGCTCAGTACCTTAACAAACTGTGTAATAACCCTTGAGTTATCAAATATCCTTGGCCAAACATAGGTCCATCCAAATGCAGAGTTGTGGAACGTTCTTTGCACGGCATGAACCCCTTAGACACTTTAAGGTGTGATGAATACCAGTCATTAAGAACAATGTAATGTGCAAAGTAGTTAAATGACTGGGTTAGTGTTCTGAACTTCCTAAACTCCTCATCTCTGTCTTAAATGGGCAATCTTTTAATTTGAAACAGTCAACACTAATTACAGATTCCAGTTCTGAAGAAGGATCACTGGATTTGAAACATTAACGCTGCTTCTGTCTCCACAGGTGCTGCCAGATCTGCTGAGTTTCTTCAGCACTTTCTGTTTTTGCTTGCTCCTGCTTCTAGATTCTTCCATACCCACGTTGTCGAGATCCCTCAGTGTATTACATACTCCAATCAAATTGCCTAGGGCTCTCCAAATCTCCAAAGAATCTTGTGATTCCCACTCCCAACAAATGGTCATCTCTCCAACTAAGTGGCTCAGGGTAAGGCTTCTGCTTGGTCATGACTTGGGACATTTATCAGGGAGAAGATACGACATCAATAGAAGTTGTTCTTCTGCTTTTGTGGACTATCACATAGGTGCCATGAACACATTTACTGCCCCTCCCCATTTAACCTTGAGGAGTTGGTGGTGAGCTGCTTTCTCGAGCCACTGCTGTCCATGCAGCACGGCACAGACCTGTTAGGGAAGTTGTTCCTGGATGCTGATGCTGTGATGGTGAAGGAACGGCAATATATTTCCAAATCTGGACAGTGAGTGTCTCAGAGGGGAACTTGCAGGGGGTGGCATTCCCATGCATCTGCTGCTATTGTCTTTTTAGATGGTACAGGTTTGTAAGAAACCACAGCAAGTTGCTACAATGCATCTTGTAGATGGTACACACAGCTGTCACTGTACACCAATGGTGGAAGGGGTGAATTTTGATGGATGTGGTGCCAATCAAGTGGGCTGCTTTGTCCGGGACAGTATTGAGCTTCTTGTGTGTTGTTGGAGCTGCACCCATCCAGGCAAGTGGGAATATTCCATCACACTCCTGACTTGTACCTTGTAGATGGTGGACAAGCTTTGGGGAGTCAGGAGATAACTTGCTGCAGAATTCCTGACCTCTGACTTGCACTCAATGCCAAGCAGGGAATCTTAGCTTTTTCTCTGATCCCACCATTTCCTTCCATGGGGAAATCAGGCCTGAGCAAATGGTTTGGAGTTGAGCTGCCAATTGCTGGAGGTAGGTATCATCTTCCAACGCAGCTGAACCAGAAGAATGGGATATTTCAAGTAACAATTAGAATAGACATTTGATGCAATCTCTCCATTGTTGGCATTCCTCCCAGCAGACCAAAACATCAGTTATACAGCAAAGTAATTTTATTATAATTATAGGCCTGAGGATTAGCGTGTGACATGCAATGATGCAGATGAAATGTAGAGATATTTATTTACAATCAAGCAGCAGTCATTACGATTACTATCCATTCGGGGTTGGATGTCCGTAGTTATCTGTGAGAAAGGGAGGAACCATTATATATTAAACTGTATGAATTGAGGGTTGGTTAGCAGGAAGAAAGCAGAGAGTGGGAATAAAAGAGTCATTCACAGGTTGGCAGGCTCTGACTAACGGGATGCTTCAAGGGTGACAGACAAGGAAGGAAAGGGAAGCAAATCCTGTTCTCTGGGTCCCATTGCCATGTGGAACATCTTACCCTCTGTGTCCATCAATCTGTGGGTCAAGAATTGACCTGTTCACTCACACAAAGAACATGACATGTACCTGCCATCCTGAGAGGGCATCATCCATGAATCGAGAGGTAATCTCCAACAAACAAACAAAGAACAAACTTCAAACAGTTCACCAAAACAGCCAGTGCTAGATGTGACCCAATGCTTGGCCAACACAGAATGGTCATCGTGCTATTGACCTTTGACCTCTGTCCAAAGTGACCTTGACTGCAATACGTTGTGAACTTAAGGCTCCACTCTCAGAGTATAATCTATAACATCCTTTAAAGCTACAGGGTCCAGAAGAATAAACAGCAGAGACAAAAAGCTATGGACTTGCACAATCTTTTTAACTGGACGACTACAACAAAACAGAGGTTGTCGACAATATGAAATATTCAACTGAATGTGGATCCCAGGTCAGTGCTCAGGGCTGAAAAATAATCTGCTTCCTGTAAACACTCAAGGCTGTCTCAAATGGGATTATCCACATTAATCTGTTTGTGGAGCAGAGTTTTAAATATTTTTTTAGACACACGTGCATGCTTGTCAATGTGAAGTTAAAACACCTGAATGCAGTTGGATTGTCGAAGGGGCTAACAGAGGGATAACTAGTTTTAAATACCATTGGAAATGTGATAGTGCACTGCACCAGCTGTCTTGACTGTATGGCTTGAGATCCACATTCCAGCCACACCACATCTGTGCTCATCAAAACACTCACAATGAGGCACTTAATAAAACGCCGGCGCAACCACAGCATTACATTGTCAGCCCGAAAAAGCATTGCAGGCGGGCAAAATGAACACTGCTGGGAAAAATATCCCAGCAAAATTATTCTGAAAATGCTTGGAAGGCAATGTGGTGGGGGGATGGGGTGATGTTGGTGGAGGTCCTAAATCTGCAGACGTGGAGGGTTTCATTTTTTCCAATTAGAGTCATCGAGTACTACAACACTGAAGCAGACCCTTCATTCCAACTCATGCATTGTGACCAGATATCCTAAATTAGTCTCATCCCATTTGCCAGAACTCTAAGGTCTGTTTATTAGTATTTAGCTGGATTGTTATTTATTTTTTAATTCATCCTTTCCTGGAATGTGTAACCTATCATTTTAATAATCATCAGCTTTTTTAAATTTACAGATTGACCTGAACTTGTTTTTATTCATTCACAGGATGTGGGTATCTCTGACATGGCACTTGTTGCCCAACCCTAATTGCCCCTTGGGCTGACGATCCCACTAAGTCATTTCAGAGGGGAGTTAAGAGTTAACCACAGTGGGTGTGGAGTCAATATGTAGGCCAGACTAGGTAAGAAGAACTTTCCCCAAAGTGAACTCAGTCTATTGAAATGATTTATTGCATTGTAATCATTACTAGCTTCCAATTCCAGAGTTTATATTCTACCAGTTGGTGTAGAATTGACATTTGAACCAATGCCTTGGGACCGTTAGCCTGCACCTCCAAGTTACCAGCTTAGCAACATTACCACAGAGCCTTTAGACCAAATGCAGTGATTGCATCAAATTTAGGGGCTGCACTATGCAAACAGTAGCTGCAGCGACAGACAAATAGCTTCTATCACCAGCTTTATCACAAACCCAAAGATCCATCCAGTTAACATCCACCTCCTCCCTGCTGCCCTCTTCCATCTATCCCAAACAGAAAGGACATGTTTCTCTTTAAAACCTAATAAAAAGGTAGGATTGACTACAACGAGGCCATGATATGATCAGCTGGAACTTGCCAAATGTTAAATTGAAATTGATCCTGTCAAGGGCTGTGGATGTTTCATTGCATGAATCTTCTTAAAATGTTGATAGTGCAGTGCTAAGATGAGACATGTGTTGTCTAGCCAGTGCAAGAGTCAAAGTCAAAAATCTAAAATGTGGCTATCTTAAAGATATAATTTCTTTAAATGAAGTGCCATCATATAAGTGGCAAAGTCATCAGTTTGTTTTCTTGGACTGTCTCCAAGTTTTAGGGCCCCATTACTGTGGTCAACAAAGACGCAAAACGTATCCATTTGACTGGATTTAAATAATTACAGAAAGTTTGGCAGCTGTAGATTGGTGTGAGATCGCATGTTTTGGTTTAGGAGCAGTTCAGCAGATGTTCACTGAACTTTTTCCTTGGTATAAAAGGCTTATCATATGAAGAATGGTTGAACAAACTGGGCCTGGCCTGCTTAGAATAAGGAGAGGTGATCTCTGAGTAATAGAGTCATACAGCACGGAAACAGATCCTTCAGTCCAACTTGTCCATGCCAACCAAGTCTCCCAAACTAAACTAATCTTACATGCCAGCATTTGGCCCATATCCCTCTGAACCTTTTCTCTTCATGTACCTGTCCAAATGTCTTTTAAATGTTGTAACTGTTCCTCCAACAACCACTTCCTCTGGCAGTTTATTCCACATACGATCCACACTCTGTGAAAATGTCGCTCCACGGGTCCCTTTTAAATCTCTTTCCTCTCATCTCAAAAATATGCCTTCTAGTTCTGGACTCCCCCACTCCAGGGAAAAGACCTTGGTTATTCACCTTATCCATGGCCCTCATGATTTTATAAGCCTCTATAAGGTCACCCTTCAGCCGCAAACGTATGGGATCTTGAGAGGACTGGAGAGGTTCGATGCTGGATGGAAGACCAGAATGTCCAGATTTCACCACCTCCTCCCCCCGGCACTCCCACCATCCCCCCACAATAGAATATGGGTGTGACTGACACAGCCAGTATTTATAGAGGGAATCTAAAACTAGAGGATACATTAGGAGTGAGAGGTCTCCCATTTAAGAGAGGGGGATGTCTTTTTCCTCTATCAGAAAGTGGCTAGAGACTGAAATTCTTTTCTCCAGAAGGTAGGGGAGGTAGTGGCTGAATGAGAGAGATTTTTCTTTAGACAAGGGAGTTGGGTGTTAGGAAGGGGCCACACAAGAAAATGTAGTTGTGCCTGCAATTATATCAGATCTTATTGAAAGGGATAGCAGGCTTCAGGGGCTGAATGGCATAATTTCAACTGGGAGTTGAACCCCTTCCCCCACAACATTAACCTGGGGTTTGGAAATACAAGCTTCGTGACTTCACCATACCAGCACTATGCCCGGCATATTGTAACTGAGCTGAAATTCCACAAGTTGCTGTGGTATGATTTGAACCCCTTACCTACCATCCCTGACCTCACCCCCTCTCCCCCGCCACTCAGCCACCCCCCTGCCCCAACAGTAACAGCCAGGCCACTGAGTTACTAGTTTGGGACATTATCGCTACCTGCCATTTCCACGCTGATTTAACTTCAGAACACTGTCCATGTTGATTTGATTACATCTTCAGAATTCTTCCAGTAAAGAAGCATCAGTCACTTTAAGACATAAATAGCATGAAGTTTAACTTTAATATGTTTCTTTGGGCTCATGTTCTGACTTTGATGCTGTTTTAAACCTTTGGCTATATTCCCATCGATAAAGTTAGTAAGATTTTTACAAAAACAAATGTGAAAAATGGCAGATAATGGAAAGACAGAATTTTGGCAAATTCTCAGTTCTGAATATCCCTCACTATACCAGTTGTGGTCATGGTCTTCCCCAACAGTTTTCTGAATATGAGGGCCTGGGTTGGCCCACATGGATCATGGTTCAGATTTCCTTGGTTCATGAATTAAGAAGAATATTACTCCATCGATACTTGGTTAGTCTGCAGGCATAGAGGCATAGAAAAGGCCCTTCAGCCCATCATTTCAGTACTGTTTATCAAACGTCCATCAATTCTAATCACATTTTCCAGCACTTAGCCCATAGCAATGTATACTCTGATATTTCAAGTGTTCACTTCAATACTTCTCAAATGTTGTGAGCGTTCCTGCCTTATCCATCCTGTTCGGCATCAAGTTCCAGATAGCCAACATCTTCTGGGTGAAAAACATTTTTCTCAAATCTGGCTAAACCTTCTACCCCTTACCTTACTGCCCCCTACCTTACTGCCCCCTACCCCACTGACCATGTCTATGCCCCTCAGACCTTTGTACACCTCAGTCAGATCCTCCCTCAACATTGTCTGCATCAAGGAAATCAGCCGTAGCTGAACGAGGCTGTCTGAGATCGTGATTCGAACCTGGGCAGAGGAACATCAACTTACTCATCATCTCACACAATCCTAGATTGACATAGTAAAGGAAGTGGCCATTTGGCCCATGTGCCTATGCTGGTTCTTTGTAAGGTAAAGTCACTGCTCTGCTTTATCCCCAGTGCCTTGTGCATTTTTCCTTCTCAACTATTTATCAAATGGCCTTTCAAAATTTACTCTACACCCTTTCCAATGGTGCATTCAAGATCACAGTGAAAATGAGCTCTCCCTCATCACTAATCGCATTGACACTGTATCCATTGTGTTACCAGAGGGAAACTTGGAGAGCGAGCTCCCACAAACAGCAAAGTGATCGTGACCAACTGTTTTAGGTGTTGCTTGAGGGATTATCATCCACTGTTCTGCAGTAGCACCTTACAGGGGGACAGACAAGATCTCCTCCAACAGCACAGTATTCCTTCAGTAATGCAAACTGAAGTCACCATTGTCCCAGAGGAGCACAGAGAGAGGACAGGGGGCGAGGTTAACCTGAGGAGCAGCACACCTCAGTAAACGGTAGGTGACCTCAGCTGGTTCAGGAACTGAACACAGGGCGTAGGCACCACCCTGTCTCACAAACCAACATGCGGCCAATATGAGTCGCAGCCTACAGTGTTGTGCTCCAATCTTCAGAACAGGGGCTCAAGCTCACGGACTTCAGACTCAGAGGTTCCAGCAGCTGAGCCAAGCCTGAAAGATAGGCTCAGTAACACCCCTGGGGCCAGCTATCTGTGTGAGGCAACAGTCCATTCCTAATTGAGGCTTTTTTCATTTCTTCATAGGATGTGAGTGTTGCTGGCATTGCCATCACTTATCACCATTACTAATTGCCCAGAGGGTGGTTAAAGATCAACCACACTCATGTGGATCTATAGTGACTTGTAGGTCAGACCAGGTAAGGAAGACATGTGTACTTCCCTAAAGGGGTATTGGTGAATCAGGTAAGTTTGTGGTAATAATATACAGCAAGTACACAATGATGGTAACACACAGGGTTATACAGCCACCATTAAGCTGGCTTTTTGTTGTGTCGTATTTCAATTTCACCATCTGCCATGGTGGGGCTTGAACCCATATCCCCAGAGCATTAAAAAAAAATCAAAGAGCTGTAAATGTTGGAAATCTGAAACAAAACCAGTAATTGCTGGAGAAACTCAACAGGTCTGGCAGTGTCTGTGGAGAGAAACAGAGTTAATGTTCAAGTGCAGTGACCCTTCTCCAGAACAGTTCAGAAAAAGGGTCACTCAAACATTAACTCTGATTTTCTCTCCACAGATGCTGAGTTTCTCCATTAATTTTCATGCTTGTCCTCAGAATGTGAGCCTGGAATTCTGGATTACTAACCCAGCAATATTACAAATTCATGTGTTGCTAAGATGTATAAAAGGAGTGTAATGGGATGGTCTGAGCATATTTCTGTAGAAATAGGCAAGTTCTGAAAGATACCACCACCAGTAAGGTATCTGTGTCATCATTGGCCATCTTGGGTTCAACTCAGTTGCTCCTATGACATAGCAGTGTAATCAGTGCAGTGAGTGAGAGGGTCTAAATGCCCAGGCATCCACAGTTGACTGAGGCAGAGTGTGGATCGCGTGCTAGTCTCATTCACAGCCTGCCCTGAACAATGTGAAATGGAGAATCAGATGCTGGTCAGGTTTGTGATAGTGACTCATCGGAGTGGAATTCATGTTCTGTCAACTCATATTTCTACCCTGCTTCGACAGCGTCGCGCTTTTAGCGACAACAAAGAAACAGATGGGATTGATTTTGGTGGGGCGAATTCTCAGTGTCAGCCTCAATGACGTGAGATTAATGTGCACCAGAACATTGAGCTTAGTAAGGATGAGATCATCCATTTTGGACCAAAGACATGGAGAGGTCTGAGTATTATTTCGGTGATGTAAATTTAGGAACAATCACAGTCACAACAGTTTCAAGGGTCCAAGAATAGAGGGCTGAAATCCAGTTGTCAGTTACAGCAATAATCAGGAAGGCTATTGGAATGTTATCCTTTCTAACTAGGATTCAAAAATAAAGGCAAAGAGGTTTTGTTCCATCCATACAGTGCTCCAGGAAAGGCCTGGTTAGACTACATCTGGTGTACTGTGCACTGAGGGAGTGCTGCTCTTATAGATGTGCTAGTTTGCAGATGGGATGGTAACATGAGGGTTTAACTGCTGTCCCAGGCATAATGATTTAGGAGCAGGAGTAGGCTATTCGACCCCTCAATCGTGCTTTCCAGACCTGAGAAATCTCAAGGCACAATGTCAAAGAATAGCAAAAGGGCAGGGGTAGTGGGTCATTGTTTTATCCCTGATACCCTGTACAGTTTTTATTTCTCCAACAAGAGATAATCTGATCATTGTCACCTAGCTGGCTGTGGGACCTTGTTGTGTGCAAAGTTGTCTGCTCACGTTACAGCAATTAACTACACTTCAAAGAAGTACACCATTGACTGTCATGATTGAAAATATGTCCTTCTGGATGTGCCAAAGGTGGACAAAGCTAATATTCACATAGTGTTCTGGTCATTGTGGCTACTAGGAGAAAGTGAGGACTGCAGATGCTGGAGATCAGAGCTGAAAAATGTGTTGCTGGAAAAGCGCAGCAGGTCAGGCAGCATCCAAGGAGCAGGAGAATTGACGTTTCAGGCATAAAGCCTTCTTCAGGATTCCTGAAGAAGGGCTTATGCCCGAAACGTCGATTCTACTGCTCCTTGGATGCTGCCTGACCTGCTGAGCTTTTCCAGCAACACTTTTTCAGCTCATTGTGGCTACTTTCAACATCATCATAATAATCATCAGCCTTTTCACAAGACAGATTGACCTGAATTATTTTTTAGTCATTCACGGGATCAGCATGGCTGGCTGGGCCAGCATTTAATGGCGGTCTCTAGTTGCACCTTGAGATGGTGGGAATGAACCGCTACAGTCCATGTGCTATAGATTGACCCACAATGCCCTTAGGGTGGAATTCCAGGATTTTGACCCAGTGATAGTGAAGGAACACAAACATATTTTCAAGTCAGGATGGTGAATGGCTTGGAGGGGAACTTGCAGAGGATGGGGTGTTCCTGTGTATCTGTTGCACTTATCCTTCTAGATGAAAGTGTTTGTGGGTTTGGAAGGTGCTATCAAAGGGTTTTTTGGTGAATTTCTGCAGTGCAGTTTGTTGATAGTACACACTGCTGCTACTGAGCATCAGTGGTGGAGAGAGTGGATGTTTGTGGATGTGGTGCCAATCAAGCAGACTGCTTAAGTGTTGTTGGAGCTGAACCATCCAGACAAGTGGAGAGTGTTCCATCACACTCCTGACTTGTGCCTTGTAGATGGTGGACAGAGTTTAGGGAGGCAGGAGGTGGATTACTCCTCTCTTGTACCCTTGTTGGCACAGTATTTGTCTGGCTGGAGCAGTTTGGTTTCTGGTCAATGGTCACACCCAAAGACATTGGCTCAATGGACCAGATGGCCTCTTTCTATGCCAGACACAATCTTTAACACTATTTACAAACTTTGACTGTTTAATGTTTATAAATGATGCAAAGAAAAATATCTGGATATCATATGTACTGTGCAAAATATGTAACTTTCTGCTTGAGGCACAGCATTTCATGTGCCAATATACCAACATTTAATATTTGGATGATTAATGATTAAACTAAAATATAATAGCATCCTCCTATTGGGATATTAGACACAAATGGCTCCTAGAGACATTGAATAAGATTCTAGGAGTAGTCCATAAACTAGTCTATTAATATAACATGCAATGTCTTGGAATGATTAACTTATATTATGTTCTCAGACCTCAGGATTGGTTAACTGTTCAAAGCAGACTCTTGTTATAATGTTCCTTTTGGGCAATAGTTACAGCACATTACAAAAAGAATTGCTTCTTCCCAGATCATTTAATTGAGCCAAGTTTTGCCTTATTATTCCCCTGCCAAAGTAAATCAGTCTAGATGGCAGAATATCTACTTGTCGATCCACTCACCCTTCGTTCCATCGGAATTGAAAGGAGGCAGCTTCTACCTTGAACAGAAGATCTGTTTCCCTGGCTTGCCATCCAGCTCAAAATTGCCACGAGAAAGCTTTGGGTTTGGGTTCATTAATGATCTGTGGAATTCACAGAATCATACAGTCCTTCGGTCTACTGAGTTGGCACTGAGGAAAACTACCTGAAATCTACACCAATCCCAATTCCCATCTCCTGTTATGATATTTCAAGTGCTCATCCAAGTTCTTTTTAAAGGTTTTGAGATTGGGCAGCTTGGTGGCTCAGTGGTTAGCACTGCTGCCTCAAAGCACCAGGGTCCCAGGTTCGATTCCAGCCTTGGGTGACTGTCTGTGTGGAGTTTGCACATTCTCCCCATGTCTGTGTGGGTTTCCTCCGGGTACTCCGGTTTCCTCCCACAGTCCAAAGATGTGCAGCTCAGGTGAATTGGCTGTGCTAAATTGCCCATAGTGTTAGGTGCATTAGTCAGAGGGAAATGGGACTGGATGGGTTACTCTTCGGAGGGTCGGTGTGGGCTTGGTGGGCTGAAGGGCCATACTGTAGGGAATCTAATCTAATCTAAACTCTCCTCCCAGAGAGCACATTCCAGATTCACACCAGCCTCTGAGTGAAAGAAAAATCCTCAATCCCCTCAAAACCCCCTGTCCTTCACCTGGCATCAAGGCAAGTGTTAAGAAGGTAATGCATCCAAGAAATTCAGAACCAACCAAGCAATGTTTCAGAAGATGATCCATTCTTCCATATTGTCGCACACCATGCCAATGGTATAAAGTGGTCAGAAGAGGGGATGTCCTGTTATGTCGATGGTTTGTATATCGGTATACCTTTAAGAGACATGCTCAAGAGATTATCACTGGATTCTACCATGTGTCCTGATGGTATAAGGGTCCTGTGTGCGTTCCTCCTCTGATCACATGAAGCATTGCACTCTACTGGAAGCACGCTGCTCTGTTGTAGCCTAATAGCTGAATGTTATTTTGGACTGATATGTGCCTGAGGACTGCAATGGCTATAAAGAGGTGACATGGTGGCTCAGTGGTTAGCACTGCTGCCTCACAGCACCAGGGACCTGGGTTCGATTCCAGCCTCGGGTGACTGTCTGTGTGGGTCCCCTCGGGGTGCTCCTTCCACACTCCAAAGACGTGCAGGTTAGGGTGGATTGGCCACACTAAATTGTTCCATTATGTCTGGGGTTGTGTGAGCTTTCCATGGGAAATGGGGGTTACCAGGATAAGGTGGTTGGCTAGGTCTGGATGGGATGCTCTTTGGAGGGTTGGTGTGAGCTTGATGGGCTAAATGGCCTGCTTCCGCACTGTAAGGATTCTATGATGACATAATGGTTGTTTGAAATAAATGTCTGTTGGATTCTTCAATGCCACAATATTCATGCCCAGTCTATGGAACACACTGCCTGAGAAGGTGAGGGAGGTAGATACTCTTGCAATATCTGGATGAGTATGTAAAATGCCTGGACATGGTTGGTTATGGGCTACATGCATGTAAATGGGTGAGTGTAGTTTGGTGTTTGTTAGTCAGCATAGATAATGGTGGGCCGAAGGGCCTGTTTCTATGCTGTCTGACTCTGTGTTACAGGATCATTGCAGCAGTTAAAATACCCACTGAGAGCAAACTGCCACCAATCTGTATACTCTTTTAAGGGACATTGAGAGTATCTGACATACCGTGTCGAACCTCCCATCTATAGAATCCATCTACCAGGCCCGCTGCCAAGGAAAGGCCACCAGCATTCTCAAAGATCCATCCCACCCTGGCAATGTTTTTCTACAACCTCTACCATCGGGGACAAGGTACAGAAGTCTGAACACATGCACCAGCCGGTTTCGAAACTGTTTCTACCCTACTGTTGTTAGAATACTGAATGGACTCACAAACACTTTACATGTCCCTGTGCTTTTGTTTTTGCCATTGCTTACCTATTATTTACTTATCTATGCTATTTAACTCTGTGATCTGCCTGTATTGCTCGCAAGACAAAGCTTTTCACTGTGTCTCGGTACACGTGACAATAAATTCAATTCAATTCAATTCAATTCAATCATTTTCTTCACTGACCATCTGTGTCTGTATGGGTTTCCTCCGGGTGCTCCGGTTTTCTCCCACAGTCCAAAGATGTGCAATTCAGGTGAATTGGCCATGCTAAATTGCCCATAGTGATAGGTGTATGAGTAGGGGAATGGGTCTGGGTGGGTAGCTCTTCGGAGGGTCGGTGTGGACTTGTTGAGCCGAAGGACCTTTTTCCGCACTGTAGGGAATCTAATCCAATCAAAACATTCACAATCCTGGCTTCTACCTCACTCCTGCTTTGAACTTTGAAACGACATTCAGTGTCCCCCAGTCGTCTGTGGCAAAGCACCACCTTTTCAAATATTTAATGGGATGGACCAGAGTTTGGCCATTTCTTCTGTCACTGATTTGAGGATATTGGTGTCTAAGCTTTCAGTCCAGGTGTCTTCTGCCATTTGTTTCATGACCTTATGTTCAAGATGCATTTATTACCACTGCACACACATTTGACTTATTCCTCGGTAAACATGAATTACTGTGTAATAAATAAAGTCAAATATAGGAAGCATTTCCTAACGCAGCTAATTCAAGTTTTGAAGGATACTCTATAGGGAGAGCAAGTAATAATCTAATTACAAGATACTAAAATTAGAATCAAAAACTTCAGATCAATCACAGACAGGAAATTTCAGCAGCGCCTAATATTAAAAACACAAATAATATAAATATCGTTGGCGCAAATTATGTTTAATTTGTATATGTTCACATAAGTGACATTACACAATTGAATTTCAGGGGGGCAATGGCCAAGTGGTATTATCATTAGACCATTAATCCAGAGGCACAGGTAATGCTCTGGGGAGCCAGGTTCAAATCCTGCAATGGCAGATAGTGTAATTCGAATTCAGTGAAATCTGGAAGTAAGAGTCTAACGACAACCATGAAGCCATTGCCAATTGTTGGGGTAAAAGCCTATCTGGTTCACTAATGTCCTTTAGGGATGGAAATCTGCCAACCTTACCTGGTCTGGCCAACATGTGACTCCAGACCTACAGCAATATGGTTGACTCTTAACTGCCCTCTGAGCGATAAGGAATAGGCAGTAAATGCTGGACTTGCCAGCACTCCTGTTAATAAATTTTTTTTAAAAAACCCTTTAATTAAGAAATTGTCATTTCTTTCATATCGGAAGTACAAAGAGTTAAAGTTGCTTTTCACTTCCATACTTGTACATTGCTCCATAACTTATCATACTTTGTCCACAATTGACTTGGCTACCATTATCCTTACACACAGGAACAATGACAAAGACTTTTCTTCAGTTTGCTTGAGTTTATTTCCTACTTAGTGCGTGCAACCAACCTTGTTGATTAGATCGTATGTTTTGGATTGAAAAGTCTGTATGCTTTGAAACACAGAGCCAAAATATTACTGCGCACGTGTAGGCTTTGTGTCCAGGCATGCTCAATCAAGCATTGGTGTGTCATTTTGTTAACATCCCAGGCCATTTCTACTGTTAAAATTCACCGGTAACCAGATTGGCTGCAGGGAACATTTCAGAAGTTGAGCCAACTTGCAGTCTCATGTTGCTTAGAACTAAACCATTTCACCTCTAACAATGATCAAAGTAATTACTAGAATTGAAATTTGAATGAGAATTAGAGACTATAGTCAGTGTACTCAGTATAAGAATACATGAGTACAATGAAAAAGGTACAAACTCACCGTACCCCAGTTCCATTTTGGATACAAAAACCAGAATTTGAAACAAACAGAAAATATAATCGAATTCTGATTCTAATGCCTTTTCCCACGAACAATGATCTCAGTAGTTATGTTGGAGGTAACATGAGAAAGTTTACCGAAGGAGCTAACACTGCCATTCCCCATTAATATAATTAACACAGGGAGTTAACACTGCTATTCACCATTAATGTAATAAACACAGAAAGTTAACACTACCATTCCCCATTAATGCAATTAACACAGAGTTAACACTGCTATTCCACATTAATGTAATTAACACAGAGTTAACACTACTATTCCCCATTAATGAAATTAAAATGGGAGTTAACACTGCCATTCCACATTAATCTAATTAACATGGGGAGTTAACACTGTCATTCCCCATTAATGAAATTAGATTGGGAGTTAACACCACCATTCCCCATTAATCTAATTAACACGGGGAGTTAACACCACCATTCCCCATTAATCTAATTAACACGGGGAGTTAACACTGCCATTCCCCATTAATGAAAGTAAAATGGGAGTTAACACTACCATTCCCCATTAATTTAATTAACGCTGAGAGTTAACACTGCCATTCCTCATTAATGTAATTAACACAGGGAGTTAACACTGCCACTCCCCATTAATGTAATTAATGTTTACTCTGTGTTAATTAGATTAATGGGGAATGGCAGCGTTAACTCTGTATTCATTACTGCTATTTCCCATTAATGTAATTAACATGGAAGTTAACATGTTAACATTGGATTAATAGGGAATGGCAGTGTTAACTCCCCATGCTAATTACATTAATAGGGAATGGCAGTGTTAACTCCTGTGTTAATTAACACAGGAGTTAACACTGCCATTCCCCATTAATGTAATTAACACAGGAGCTAACATTGCTATTCCCCATGAATGTAATTGACATGGAGAATTAACACTGCCATTCTGCATTAATGTAATTAACATGGAGAGTTAACACTGCCATTCCCATTAATGAAATTAACATTGGGAGTTAACACTGCTATTCCCCACTAATGTACTTAACACGGGGAGTTATCACTGCCATTCCCCATTAATCCAATTAATACAGGAGTTAATACTGCCATTACCAATTAATGTAATTAACATTGGAGCTAACATTGCCATTCCCCATGAATGTAATTAACACAGGAGTTAACAGTACCGTTCCCATTAATCAAATTAAAATGGGGAGTTAACACTGCCATTCCCCATTAATGTAGTCAGCATGGGGGGTTAACGCTACTATTCCCCATTCATGTAATTAACAGGGGAAGTTAACACTGCCATTCCCCATTAATGTAATTAACAGGGGAAGTTAACACTGCCATTCCCCATGAATGTAATTAATACAGGAGTTTACACTACCATTCCCCATTCATGTAATTAACAGGGGAAGTTAACACTGCCATTCCCCATGAATGTAATTAATACAGGAGTTAACGCTACCATTCCCCGTTAATGTAATTAATACGGGTAGGTAACACTGCCATTCCCCATGAATGTAATTAACAAGGGTAGCAAACAATGCCATTCCACATGAATGTCATTTACATGGGGAGTTAACACTGCCATTCCCCACTAATCTAATTAACACGGGAGTTAACACTGCTATTCCCCACTAATGTAATTAACATGGGAGTTAACACTGTAATTCCCCATTAATGCAATTAACACGGGAGTTAACACTACCATTTCCATTAATCTAATTAAAATGGGGAGTTAACACTGTCATTCCCCATTAATGTAGTCAGCATGGGGGGGTTAACACTACCATTCCCCATTAATGTAATTAACATGGGGAGTTAACACTGTAATTCCCCATTAATGCAATTAACACAGGAGTTAACACTACCATTTCCATTAATCTAATTAACATGGGGAGTTAACACTGCCATTCCCCATTAATGTAATTAACACGGGGAGTTAACACTGCTATTCCCCATTAATCTAACTAATAAGGGGAGTTAACAATGCCATTTCCCATTAATGTAATTAAAACGGGGAGTTAAGACTGCCATTCCCCATTAATGTAATTAACACAGAAGGTGCTATTCCCCATTAACTTAATTAGTATGGGGTATTAATACAGCTATTCCCCATAAATGTATTTAACACAGGAATTTAACACTGTCATTCCCCAAGAATGGAAGTAGGGGAGCCAACACTGGTATTCCCCATGAATGTATTTAACACAGGAGTTAACACTGCCATTCCCCATTAGTGTAATTAACATGGGGAGTTAACACTGCCATTCCCCATTAATGTAACTAACACAGGAGTTAACAGTGTTATTTCCCATGAAAGTAATTAACACTGGAGTTAACACTGCCATTCCCCATTAATGTAATTAACACTGTAATTAACACTGGAGTTAACACTGCCATTCCCCATTAATGTAACTAACACAGGAGTTAACAGTGTTATTTCCCATGAAAGTAATTAACACTGGAGTTAACACTGCCATTTCACATTAATGTAATTAACACTGGAGTTAACACTGCCATTCCCCATTAATGTAACTAACATAGGAGTTAACAGTGTTATTTCCCATGAAAGTAATTAACACTGGAGTTAACACTGCCATTCCCCATTAATGTAATTAATAGGGAGTGTTAACACTGCTATTCCGCATTCATGTAATTAACACAGGGGTTAACACTGCCATTCTCCATTAATGTATTTAACATTGGGAGCTAACACTGCCATTCCCCATGAATGTCATTAACATGGAGAGTTTTACCTGCACATCCACCAATATCACTTATTGTATCCGTTGCTCCCGATGCAGTCTCCTCTACATTGGGGAGACTGGACACCTCCTCACAGAGCATTTTAGGGAACACCTCCGGGACCACACGCCCTGTGGTCCAATATTTCAACTCCCCCTCCCACTCAGCCGAGGACATGCAGGTCCTGGGCCTCCTCCACCTCTGTTCCCTCACCACCCGAGGCCTGGAGGAAGAACGGCTTGTCTTCCGCCTCAGAACACTTCAACCCCAGGGCATCAATGTGGACTTCACCAGTTTCCTCATTTCCCCTCCCCCCACCTCACCCCAGTTCCCCTTCCAGCTCAGCACCGTCCCCATGACCTGTCCTACCTGCCTATCTTCTTTTTCCACCTCTCCACTCCACCCTCCTCTTTGACCTATCACCTTCAGCCCCACCCCCATTCACCCATTGTACTCTATGCTATCTTTCCCCACTCTCCTCTCTGACCTGCCACCTCCATTCACTTATTGTACACGAGGAGTTAACACTGCCATTCCAATTAATGTAATTAACTTTGGGTGTTAATACTGCCATTTCCCATTAATGTAATGAACATGGGGAGTTAACACTGCCATTCACCAGGAATCTAATTAATGCAGGAGTTAACACTGCCATTCCCCATGAATGTAATTAACACAGGGAGTTAACACTTACCAGGGGACAACTTACCAGGGGAAAGCAGTGAGGCACAGGGCTTTGGCACAGAATCTGTCCCTGCTGCTCAGAAGGGAAGGGGGAAGAGGAGCAGAGCAGTAGTCGTTGGGGACTCCATAGTTTTTGGGACAGATAGGAGGTTCTGTGGGGACGGGAAAGACTCACGGTTGGTGTGTTGCCTCCCAGGTACCAGGGTTTGTGATGTCTCTGATCGTGATTTTGGGATCCTTAAGGGGGAAGGGGAGCAGCCCCAAGACGTGGTCCACATAGGCACCAACGACATAGGTAGGAAGAGAGATGGGGATTTAAGGCAGAAATTCAGGGAGCTAGGATGGAAGCTTAGAGCTAGGACGAACAGAGTTGTTGTCTCTGGTTTGTTGCCCGTGCCACATGCTAGTGAGGCAAGGAATAGGGAGAGAGAGGAGTTGTACACATGGCTACAGAGATGGTGCAGGAGGATAGGTTTTGGATTCCTGGATAATTAGGGCTCTTTCTGGGGTAGGTGGGACCTCTACAAGGGTTTAAACTAATCCAGCAGGGGGGTGGGAACGAAAATTGTAGTTTGAGTATAGAAAATGGTGATAGTAGGGAGGTCCAAAATCAAGTTTCAGGGACACAAAATGGCACCGGCAAGCAAGAAGTTGGTTTGAAGTGTGTCTACTTCAATGCCAGAAGCATCCGGAATAAGGTGGGTGAACTTGCAGCATGGGTTGGTACCTGGGACTCCGATGTTGTGGCTGTTTCGGAGACATGGATAGAGCAGGAACAGGAATGGTTGTTGCAGGTTCCAGCATTTAGATGTTTCAGTAAGAACAGAGAAGATGGTAAAAGAGGGGGAGGTGTGACCTGTCGCATCATAGCACACCTGCCCCGATGAATGAGCGAAGACTCTGATAGAATGTAAAGAAGTATAATTTTGTAGCACCATACCAATTGCACAGGTCAGAAATACACCAGGATTCCAAATACTCAGAGTCAAACGATGCTGAATGTATTAATCTAACTTCTGTTTCTAGAGCATCAAAGGTAATATCAGCTAGCTTACTTCCATCACTTGGATTTCCTTTCCATGCACAGACCCCTCCATAAAGTGATGGAATATTCCTGGAAGAAAAACCGGCAAAACACCTTCCACAAATCCAGCTGAATTTATTCTGGGGCGCAGTGATGTGCTCCCAGATCAGGGCCAGTAAGAGTATTACTCCTCATTGTCCAGGCCTTCAGTGTCCTCAGCTGGCCTCGGTCTGATATGCAAGCTCAGCTTTCTTAATATATTCCTGCACCTTTCAACACGCGCCATGCTTGCTGTTAGGAGTAAAGAGGAAACAGTGGGGGTGGGGGGGGATGATGAATGTCTGATCCCGAAGGATCTTGGAGAAATGTTTATTGCTCTTAAAAAGGAATGCACTCCAAATTTATAAAATAATATAATCGGAGGGAAATGGATCTAGGTAGATGACTCTTCAGAGGGTCGGTGTGGACTTGTTGGGTCAAAGAGCCTGTTTCCACACTGTAGGGAATCTAATTTATTACCTTTGATAAGCTCTATAACTTTCTTTTCATCAAATGGCATTTTTGCTTTCCTTACTTGTCTGGATGAGTGCAGCTCCAACAACACTCATGAAGTTCAACACTATCCAGGACAATGCAACCCACTAGTGTGGCACTACATCCACCACCTTTAGTATTCACTTCCTCCACCAGTCACAACGGTGTGTACTATCTTCAAGATGTACTGCAGCAAATCTCCCAGATTCCTCCAACTGTACCTTGCAAATTCTGTCATCTTAATCAACAGGGCAGAAGATAGATGGGAACACCACTCCCTGCGAGTCTCCGCCATCTTGACTTGGAAGTCTATCACCATACCTTCACTGTCACTGGGTCAAAATCCAGGAACTCCCACCCTAAGGGCATTGTATGGCAGGCAAGCACATTGACTGCAGAGGTTCAAGAAGGCAGCTCACCACCACACTCTCAAGGGGCAACTGGGGACGAGGAAATAAATGCTGGTCAAGCCAATGATGCTGATCTCATGAATGTGTCATCAAAAACAGCACTTTTTTTCAAACAGCTATTCCTCACCTTTCTATAACTCATCCCTTCACGCAGGACGTGTGCGTGGATCACTGCAGCAGCAATCGTTTCTCAGTATACATTTCCAGCGTTCTTGCTGTAGAACGCTGCAGATGTGGGGCCTCAAGTGATCTCACTTCAAATTAATTGTGTTGGTTTTTGTTTCTCCATCTTTCTGGATTTAGGATGAATGTGCTTCTGGCAATTCTCCTTGTCATCAGTTCCCCACATTTCTTCAAACAAGATTCGGAAATACTTATCCCTCCTTTTCATACTTAATAAACCATGAGTTTGATGATTTGATTGTGCAGCAGATATGAATCAGATGTGGAAGAACTTTGCTGAGGTTCTGCAACAGTGTTTACTGCAAAAACAGCTGCTCCAGCAGCCGAATTATCAGAGTTATCAAGGTCAACAAAATGCTTTGAATGTTTTGGAATTACATTTGCCTATCTAAACCTGTGTTTCATAATTCTTCATGTAGGTTGTGGCTCTTTATGTATTTGTGAAAATCCCTAACTTGACCCGACCAGAGAAGTAAGAACGCAGCAATTTTCTTGTCTCCTCTATTTGTACATGCAAGTTCAGATTTCTCATCAAACTGCATACGGTGTTCTGTGGAATTGAAGCACAGATCAACCATTAAACAAAAACAAAGATGCTGGAAATCAAACAGAAACTGCTGGAGAAAATCAGCAGGTCTGGCGGCATCTGTGGAGAGAGAATGCAGAGTGAATGTTTCAGGTCCAGTGACCTTCAGATCAGCCATGACTTAATTGAACGGTGGAACAGATTTGAGGCACTGAAAGTGCTCTGTTGTAATAGGTTGACACGCCCACCTCTAAGGGGGCATGTCTTAAATCAATGTCAGTCCTTTCCTTTACCAAGATATGATGCATTAGTCCCATGAGTTGTTACTCAGTCTGAAGCTTCAGTCACCCAGGTCAGGCATGTGTCTTACAGTCAAGGAGAAAGTGAGGGCTGCAGATGCTGGAGATCAGAGCTGAAAATGTGTTGCTGGAAAAGCGCAGCAGGTCAGGCTTAAGAAGGGCTTATGCCCGAAACGTCAATTCTCCTGCTCCTTAGATGCTGCCTGACCTGCTGCGCTTTTCCAGCAACACATTTTCAGCTCTGTGTCTTGCAGTTTCCCAGTGAACACTGGCTGGGTCCAGTCTTCAAATTAAGAACCCATATCATTATTGCACCAATCCTTGTGTGTGTGAGCGGTCTGAGGGAAATGCAGTAACCCCCTTGTCCTGCTAGGTCAGTAACAGGATCCAGACCCTCCTGAATCAAACACTGTAGTGAGGAAGGAATTATGATACCGGATCATATTCAAAAGCCAATTTGGAACTGAGATCATGATGCAGCCAAACATCATTGACACCCTGGATCCCAGCAATGGCTTAATGGGATTCACAATAATAATGGTCTACTTTGACTTGCATTTTTTACTTTATAAAAACCTTTAATTTCTGACTGATACCTTACTACCTTCTTGTCTGTACAGCCCTGCAGCAGCATGAACTGTCACTCTGTTGGTAACACATTCCTTTCTGCGCCAATACGATCGAGTCTCATTCCAAATTCTGAGCATGGGAGTCAGGTCTGACACTCCCATTACACTACTGAAGGAGAGCTGCATTGTTGGAGTTGCAGGTTCAATTTCACATGAGCTTTTACAGAAACAGCTCTACCAGCTCCCTCAGAGATATGAACACTCACCACTCCAAAGCTGAGCATGTTTTTCCCAACTTTCTGATTTGCATTAGCAGCCGGGAGCTGGTTAGTTTAGTTTGCTGGCTGGCTGGTTTCCAATGCAGATGACACCAACAGTGAGGGTTCAATACCTGCACCAGCTAATGTTACATTTCCTCATTCTCAACCTTTGCCTGAGGCATGGTGCCCCTGAGGTTTCTTTGCTCTTTAGTCATTTATAGAATGAGGGTGTCACTGGCTAGGCTAGCATTTATTGCCCCATCACTAATTGCCCAGAGGGCAGTTTAGAGTCAACCCCATTGCTGTGGGTCTGGAGTCACATGTAGGCCAGAGCAGGTAAGGATGGCAGTTTCCTTCCCTATAGAGCATTAGTGAATCAGATGGGTTTTTCTGACAATGGATTCATGGTCATCACCAGATTCTTAATTCCAGATAATTATTGAATTCAAATTCCACCATCAAATATGCAGGATTCAAATCCAGGTACCCAGAACGCCACCTGAGTCTCGGGATTAACAGTCCAGTGATAATACCACCAGGCAACTGCCTCCCCATAAATCACAACTGTCTGTCTCTCCTGAATGAAGGAGTGGCACTATGGTGAATTTATATCAACCAACATTGCAAACCACACTTACCCGGTCACTATCATGTTGCAACTTGTTGGGATTTGCTGTGGATGAATTGGTTCCTGAATTTCCTATGTTCCAAAAGTGATGATACTTCAAAATTCCTCAGGCCCAGTAAACAGCTTTGAAATGCCCAGTGGCCAGGTAAGGTGTTTTAAACATGCCATCCTCACTATGCTTAAAGTTTGCATTTGTATAGTGTCTCTCATGGCCAGAGAACATCCCAAAAGTTTATTTACAGGCAATCTGTACTTTTGCAACTGCGTATTTCCATCACAGGTATGCAACCTAGAACTGAAACATAAAGCTAGGAGCAGACCATTCAACCCTTCAAGCCTGATCATGGCTGATCCTGTAATTCAATGCCACATTCCTGCTTTATCTGCATACCCCTTGATGCCTTTAAAATTAAATAATGCATCCATCTCATTTTTGAATATATTCAGTGACTTGGCATCTGTAGCCTTCTCTGGTCGAGAATTCCACAGCTTTACTCCTTTAAGCTTTAAGTGGAAAAACCTTTCCTCGCTTCAGTTCCAACTACCCTGAGACTGTGCCCTTAGTTCTATATTAACCAACCAGGGAAAACAGGCTCCCACTTTTAATCTTAATGCTAAAAATTCGTGGAATAATGACAATGTGAGAATAAGGTACATTACAAACACCAGATACATGTGTGCATAATTTTTATTCCCTAGTAACACTTCTGCTTCATCCTGCTCTCTAACATGTGTAACTTCTCCCTTAGATCCATTGTGGCCTCTTCAGACAGCTTTGTGAGCCAAATATTTCTGCTATTGACAGTAGACTGACTAACCCACAGGTCACTCTCGCAGTCAAGAATTCCCATTCCCTTTTGCATATTTCAGTCTTATCTTCTCCACCAGAAATATCCTGGCAATGCGCCACCAAAACATTCTTAATGATTGGCTTGTAAGTGCCAACTGTGGTTCACTCTTACAGGACTAGGAGTCAATGGTTGTTGGGAGAGTCAATGGCAATGTGGAGTTTAGGTCATAGTCATTTCAGCCATGGCCTTACTGAATAACAGAGCAAGTTACTGCGGGTTGAATGGCCTCGCCCTGTTCCTAACTCAGATGTTCAAGGTGGTTGTGAGTTCAAATCCCACTTCACCCCCCCTGCCCCCCTGTGGTTGATGCTCCCAGAAAGGTACTGAGGGAGTGTTGCATTCTGGGAGGCGTTACTTCAGGGTGAGATGTTAAACTGACGTTCATCTCCTCACTAGCACGGATGTAAAAGGAACTCCAGTGTCACTCCTGTGAAGGGTCTGACAGCTATCCTGACCAATGTTTCCAGCACAGACACAATGGTCAAGTGGTGTTGTATTCTGAGCTGAAAATGTGTTGCTGGAAAAGCACAGCAGGTCAGGCAGCATCCAAGGAGCAGAAGAATCGACGTTTCGGGCATGAGCCCTTCTTCAGGCTTGAAGGGTTGAATGGTCTGCTCCTAGCTTTATGTTTCAGTTCTAGGTTGCATACCTGTGATGGAAATACGATTCTCCTGCTCCTTGGATGCTGCCTGACCTGCTGTGCTTTTCCAGCAATACATTTTCAGCTCTGATCTCCAGCATCTGCAGTCCTCACTTTCTCCTCGATGGCTTTGTATTCTGTCCATTTTCAAACCTTGTAAGCTGCAAATTAGAGTCAATTTCTGCCTGAAATTGTGTTTGTGTGTGTGAAATTTTGTCTATGTGTGTCTGTCTATGTGATTCTATGTATGTGTGAATGTGTGTGTGTGTTTGTGTGTCTGTATGTGTGATTCTATTTATGTCTCTGTGAGCCTGTGGGTGTGCATGCCTATGTGTGTCTCTGTGTACCTGTGTTTGTTTGTGTGTGTGCGCCTGCATGTGTGAGTATGCTTGTGTGTGTGTATGTATGTGTGTGCGTCTATGTGTCTCCATGTGCCTGTGTATGTGTGTGTGAGAGAGAGCATGTGTGTGTGTGTGTGTGTGTGCGCCTGTGTGTGTGTATGCCTGTATGCATGTATGCCTGTGTGTCTTTGTGTGCCTGTGTACGCTTGCTGGTATGTGTCTCTCTCTGTGTGCTTTGTGTGTGTGTGTGCTTGTATGTGTCTCTCTCTGTGTGCTTTGTGAGTGTGTGGGTGTGTCACAGCCAGATTTTCGAACCCACTGATGCTCATTCTAATTAAGTGGCCAATCCATTATTTGGAAGGTTTTAAAATATTTTATAGCAGGTATTTTTCTTAATCCATGACAAAACCAAAGTCTCAGAACAGCTTTATTTTATTAATTCCAACTAAATAGGCATTTTGTCATTTTTGGAATGTCAAGGATTTCTTCAACACAGTCAGCTTACAAATATTAATTCCCCTTATTACCGCATTGTTCTTCAGCAATTACAGGCAAGAAGACCATCAATAATGTTTAAATAATTTGATTCAACAGCTGATGTCACTACTGAGGTGCCATCAGTCTAATTGAATGGTTTCATTATTGTATCTGGCTGCTCGCTTCTGTCAGTCTGGAAATGGTTTACAGTTGATTTTTATCTTTCCCTGTCCAATGATATCCTCCTGCCTTTAGGTGTCAAATAACACGGGAAAACTTTGTGGGCTGAACAGTGAATACAGTTTGACTTCATTGTACCTCCCTCACAGCCACCCATTCCCACGACAGACATTTTCCACTGGTCGTACCTGGCACTTTCTTAGGGCTCAATCTTCTGCTGGTTTTAATGGAATTGCTGCTACTTTGGCCTCACAATTTGTAATGAGGTTGCAATGTCATTGTGTTCACACCAGATAAAGTGGGATAGTGGAAAGTGTCCATAAATCTATAAACTTCTAACAGAACCAGACAGCAGGAAAGGTGCTCCTGATGACTGCGGAGTCCAGAACCAGGGGTCATGGTCTAAAGATACAGGGTAGGTCATTTTGGACTGAGATGAAGTGAAGTGTCCCCAGAGAGTGGGGAGCCTGTGGAATTCTCTGCCACAGAAAGGAATTGAGACAAAACACTGAATGTTTCAAGAAGGGGTTAGATACAGTTCTAAGGGCTAATGGGATCAAGAGGAAGTGAGGGAAATGTGGGAGGAGGGGATGATTGGATGATCAGCTGTGATTATATTGAATGGTGGAGGAGGCTGGAAGGCCCTACTCCTGCTTCTATTTCCTGTTTTTTTTTCATTCAAGTCATCATCCAGAGATCCAGTTAATCATCAGCATATTAGATCAAATCCTGCCACGGGATTATAGCTCAGGGGTCACGAGGTTTGTAATTCAGGAGGTTGGGCTCTATTCTGCACATTAGAGAGACAGCTATCCCTGTCTCTGCTGGAGACTTGTAGCTTGGAATAGTTTCCTGCTTACCTCCAACCTACTGGTGTCTGACTCTGAGAGCTTCAGGAGAAAGTGAGGGCTGCAGATGCTGGAGAGTCAGAGTCGAGAGTGTGGTGCTGGAAAAGCACAGCAGGTCAAGCAGCATCCGAGGAGCAGAAGAGTCGACGTGTTGGGCATAAGCCCTTGATCAGGAATGTGGGGTTGGGTAAGGAGGCTGAGAGATAAATAGAGTAGTGGGGGTGAGGCTTGGGGGAAAGTAGGTGAGGAGCCGATAGGTGGATGCAGATGGTGATAGGTCGGTGGAGACGGTGGAGCAGATAGGCGTGAAGGAAGATGGGCAGATGGGACAGGTCTAGAGGGCGGTGCTGAGTTGGAGGGTTGGATCTGGGAATGAGGTGGCAGGGAAGGGAGATAAGGAAACTAATGAAGTCGATGTTCTTTGATTTACACTAATGTGGGTAATACTGTTCTTACTAAGTACATCTCTCACTGGGACAGACTTCTCTCTCCTTTCAACACAGTCTCTCCCACGTGATGACAGATGTCACTGCTACATCATTCTGTGCATCTCTGTCTCCTTACCGCAGAGTTGTTATGGCCCAGAAAGAGGCAATTCAGCCCATCGTGTCTGCACCAGCTCTCCAAATGAGCAACATAACTCAGTGGCCTTTCTCCTTCCCCCATGCACATTGTTGTTACTTACACAACCATCCAGCATCCCCTCGACAGCTTCAATGAACCAGCCTCCACCACACTTGCAGGCCATGCAATCCTCACCATGTGAAAAGGTTCATTTTCACCTCACAAATCTTTAGTACATCATTTAAATTTATGCCCTGCATTCCTGTCCCACAGATTAGCAATATTTCAACATTTCAAGTCCAGTATGACACTTCTTCGAAACTGGTTCTGGACTCGAAATGTCGTCTGTGTTTTCTCTCCGAAGGCACTGCTGGGATTCTCCAGCACTTCCTGTTTTGATTTCAGATTTCAAATTTCTGCAGTATTTTAAAATCCTTCTATTCCTTCCACCAACGTGCATGTATCTACTTAGTCCTTGAATGCATCATGACTATTGTCCACAACTAGTTTTTACCTAGTTTTTACCTATTGTCCACAACTAGTCCAAGTTCCCACATTCTCACACTCTCCGAACAAAGATGTTTCTCATTAGTTACTTAATGGTTTGATTTGAGACTGTTTTATATTCAAGGTCAACTGGAATCATCTTCTGTACTTCTACTCTATTGAATCTTTTATAACTCAAAAGTCCCTCTTGGGTGTTGGGTCTCTAGCCAGTATGTCTGGCACAACTGAGTGACCCAGCCCAACCTTTTTGATAAAGCCCACTTCCCTTCTCCTTAAAGAATCAAAAAGTAAATGAGAAGCTTACCAAGAGATCTTGGGTGAGAGAGCTCTGTTACGGACCAGATCAGATCACTTCAAAGTACTTTACAAAGGTAGCCTAGACCCTAACGCTTCCTCATTTTCAAAGGCACACTTAAAGAGTCTGTTCCCAATGCAAAGCGATTGGTCAAACCACTTGACATTAAGCAAAACACAATTTCTTTAAACACTGTAGTTAAAATACAACTAAAGAAAGAGGAATTTAGAATTACTTAACTCTATTGGGAACTTATCAGAATAATAAATACAATAACTATTAACTAATTAACTGTCCCAATATAATATCCCATAAACACACCCTTTGGCAAAAAGGAAAACTCAGACACAGACTCTCACATGTAGTTCTCCAATCCAGGAGAAAAAAAGAATCAAGAGAAAATTCAGAGAGAGTAGCAGCCTGGAGACATTCACTGAAGCTTCCAGCTCTGTTGAGACCCCAATGGCTTCGGACGCTACTCAGAAATCCTGATTTGTGAGAGCTGGCCACACCCATTCAGGCTGCATTAAACAAAATCAAGGCCCCTCAAGCTGTTTACACAAGTGATCTTCAATAGGCAGCTCTCACCTCTATGTTACAACATCTGTTCAAAAAGGACAAAATAACCTTTTAAAGTTACAGCATTGTCACAACACTTAGCTGCAGAAGGGACTGCAGCTATTACTTCCAACACCTGTCCCTGATATTTCACAACTGCTGTATTTCAGTCCTGAGGAACGGGAGTGGTTCTCACCAAAGTGCGAATGTGGCAGCTGGCTCATGCTTTTTTCTCTATTAGCTCATTTACAAAATAATCTACACGTCCAGGACTAGATTAAAAGTGGTGTAGGGCTTTTGCCCGAAACATCGATTTTCCTGCTCCTCGGATGCTGCCTGACCTGCTGTGCTTTTCCAGCACCACTCTAATCTAGACTCTGATCTCCAGCATCTGCAGTCCTCACTTTTGCCCATATGAAGGTGCCCTGCTGAGGCTGAGAAATTGTCATTTGGACGAGATTTAAGGGATCATGCAGCCGACGATTCCTGGGTGTGAATTGTCAGTAAAAAGGACATTCAAAAGGGTCATTGGACCCGATACGTTAACTCTGCTTTCTCCCCACAGATGCTGCAAGACGTGCTGAGCTTACCCAATAATTTGTACTTTGGTCTTTGCTTTTCCATAGGACTGATGTCGGGGAGCTCCTGGTTGTCCTCCAAGGAGGTGATGTGGCTTACTTCTTGCCCCTCCCTCCCCATCCTGTCCCTGTTAATATTTCTTATGGGGGTGAGCCATCAATCACCCCTCTTGACCAACGCTAACGGGACAGCTATGGTGGTGTCGGATGTTCATTGTCCCCTTGCCCACCAATAGCTGAGGGTTAGTTTACTGTTTTTTCTAAGGACAAAACCTTCTTATTTTTGAAAGCAACACGCTGACAATCTGGTGCATTTGGAGCCAGATGATAAATAGTTGGCGCATCATGACATCTGTGTTGCTTGTAATTCTTTCCTTTTGTTTTCCCTGCTAGAATTTTGCAAAGTTAATTACTGTCTTGAGTAGCTATTAAATGAAATCTCATGCTGCACAGTAAATACTAGGGAAATTGATTTGTAAGGGACCCCAATACCAAGCATTTATACTCCACTCTTGTGTAATGAGCTTGTTTGAGAGGGAGGTGGGGGAGTTTCTAACCCTTTGATGCCTGGGGTCCGTATATTGTTCAGCGTCTGAGGACACTCACTGCAAAGGGGGTGGGGAGGTGGTGAACTATCTGCCTGCCTGAACAAGGTCTCATGTTGTGAAATGGAAATTGTCATCCCCTTACAATTCAAAAGTCATGGTCGGATTGCTTCATGTGCAACCCTCTGGCTAAAGGTAGCCTTTCGGAGGTTATGATGTCTCAGCATGGAATTCAATAAAGACACTCCTTAAGAATTGCAGTGTTGGAATGCTGCCAGGCACGTTACAATGCAATCAGTCCAGAAGAAAATTGGACTTATCCTGTTGCTTATAACCTTCTTCCAACGTAACATATTTTTCTACTTTGCAGGCTTCGGAGTTCAGACCTTTTTTCTCCCCCCAAAGCGCTGGCAAATAGAGTGAACAGTCTAAGCAATAAGACAAGAGGTTCCCAGCCATTGACCTCTTTCTGAGTAGAGAGGCAGCAGCGTTTAATGGCAGTATTGCAGAGTTCTGTGAAATGGTCACAGAAACTGATCTCAATGATTTATGGCAAGTGAGTTTCCATCACCTCCTGACAAAGGTCCCTTCAATGTAAAATCGGATTTGGAGAGAGCGGAGGGAAAAGGTGCCTTTGAAAGAAAGAGGACTTAAGCAGTAAAATGTGCATTCTGAAATCATCCAGTCCAGTGTTAACTGTGTCGCTCCCTTTGTCTGTGGTAAGGACTAAGCACATTTTGAGATTTTTGTTCTCATTAACCCCTTGCTGGTGGAGCTCCAGAGTAACTTAAAAGAAAATGATTTAGACCTTCCTTGCAGCACAATAGCTCACCTTTTCAAAAGAACTGGTTTCCCTAATTTAAATGCAGATTTGTTAGCATGAGCGTCATAGAAGTATAAAACATGGAAACAGACCCTTCAGTTCAACTTGTGCATGTCAACCAGATATCTTAAATTAATCCAGTCCCACCTGCCAGCACCCGGCCCATATCCCTCCAAACCCTTCCTATTCATATACCCATCCAAATGCCTTTTAAATGTTGTAATTGTACCAGCCTCCACCTCTTCTTCTGGCAGCTCATTCTATACATGTACCACCCTCTGCGTGAAAAAGTTGCCCCTTCGATCCCTTTTATATCTTTCCCCTCTCACCTTTAACCTGTGTCCTGTAGTTTTGGACTCCTCCACCTCTTCATGATTTTATAAGCCTCTATAAACCTCAGCCTCCGATGCTCCAGGAAAAATAGCTCCAGCCTATTCAGCTTCTGCCTATAGCTCAAACCCTCCAATAGTAATTTCTTTACTAAACACAGAGGTTTGATGAAACAAGGCAAGCAAATTGAGTGAAGATGCAGATTATCTGTGATCTAGTTGATTATCTGTGATCTAGTTGAATAACAAAAGGATCCCAAGAGGATGAAGGACTCCAGGTGCATGATTGGTGCAAAAATGCCTGATGTGGAGATGCCGATGTTGGACTGGGGTGGACAAAGTTAAGAATCACACAACACCAGGTTATAGTCCAACAGGTTTATTTGGAAGCATTAGCTTTCAGAGCGTCGCTCCTTTATCAGGTGGTAGTGCCTGATGGAGGAGCGACACTCCGAAAGCTAGTGTGCTTCCAATTAAACCTGTTGGACTATAACCTGGTGTTGTGTGATTCTTAACTTTATTTTCCTCCAACTTTCAACAGCAAAACAGAGTCTAATTCAAGCTGCCACATATTAAAATGAAGCTAAAACTAAACTTCTTTTGGTGTTAAAAGTGAGAGCACAGATTCAGGTTTTATCCAACCGGTGGAGATAGCATTAACTACATTTGAACATTGTGTTGGAAGCTTTGGCTCTTTTCCAGGTTTTTAATATCACTCATCAGGAGCCAGAATCAATCTTAAAGTCGGAGAATCATACAGCACAGAAACAGACCCTTCAGTCCAACCAGCCCCAAATCCCAAACTAAACTAGTCCCACCTGCCTGCTCCTTGCCCATATCCCTCCAAACCTTTCCTATTCACGTCCTTATCCAAATGTCTTTTAAATGTTGTAATTGTACCCACATCTACCACTTCCTCGGGCAGTTTCATTTCCCAAGCGAACCACCTTCTATGTAAAAAGTTTGCTTCCATGTCTTTTTTAAATCTCTCTCCTCTCACTTTAATTATATGCCCCTTAGTCTTGAAATCCCCCATCCTAGGGAAAAGGCAACTACCATTTTAAAATTTAGAAAATAAAAGAACAAGGCCATTTTCCTCAGGGCAGGATTGACTGGTACGAGAAGTCATAGTTTGAAGATATTAGGAGGAAGGTATAAAGGAGACGTCAGAGTTAGGTTCTTTACACAGAGAGTTGTGAATGCATGGAATGCGTTGCCAGCTGTGGTGGTGGAAGCAGAGTCATGGGGGACATTTGAGTGACTGCTGGACATGCACATGGATAGCAGTGAGTTGAGGGGTGCGTAGGTTAAGTTACTATATTTTACATTAGGATTAAAACTCGGAACAACATTGTGGGCCAAAGGGCCTGTTCTGTGCTGTACTTTTCTATGTTCTATGTTCTATTTCACGCCTCAATCCTAGCCCACCTTTCAATCAGATTGTGGTTGATTCTGAATTTCACCTCCAATTTCCCAGCAAATCTCCAGTTCCCTCGATTCCATTAGAGTTTGTGAATCTATTGATCTGGATATTGAGTATGTGAAGTGAGCATCCACAACCTTGCGTCTTTCTTCTTAAGAATTTTGATGGATCAATACACTTAGAGGGCAACTTTGGTTCTCCAGGAGTTGCTAGCCACAAAGTGCCAAAACCACTCATCTCTACTTCCAGTTCTCCAATATGTGTGCTAATGGCCATAGTTAAATCTGCAAGCTCATCAAATGATCACTCATAACTTTAAATTGGCTTACCATCCATATTATTAGTGCTGATCATGAATGTCTTTCTTCACATTTCCCCTCATATTGATAGGTCTGTTTGTCCCGACTAATTTTTCTGGATCCTAACCCAGATTATAATCTTATCTTCTTAACTGTTGACCAGGAGCTGGGTTACATTGAGATTGTAAACAGATCCACAATGGCTCAGTGGTTAGCACTGCTGCCTCACAACGCCAGGGACCCTGGTTTGATTCTAGCCTTGGGCAACTGTCTGTGTGGAGTTTGCTCATTCTTCCTGTGTCTGTGTGGGTTTCCTCCAGGTTTCCTCCCATGGTTCAAAGATGTGCAGATTAGGTGAACTGGCCATGCTAAATTGCCCCATAGTGTCAGCTAGTGCATTAGTAAGGGGAAATGTGGAATGGTAGGGGAATGGGTCTGGGTGGGATACTCTTCAGAGAGTGAGTGTGGACTTGTTTGGGCCTGTTTCCACACTGTAGGGATTCTAATGAAGCCATTTAGGATTTTCTAAAGGGCATTGGATAAATACTTGAAAAAAGAAACATGTTTGAGGCCCATGGGGTAATTGCAGGGGGCTAGCAATACAGACCTGAATGGCCTCACGTCATACTTCAAGAGAAGAATTTTAAACTTTAATATAGGTAGTTTGGGAGAAGGAGAAAAGTGAAAGAATGTAAATGTTAAGTCCCACCCCAATGCACCTACTTCTGATATCCATGAGGTAAGTGCCCTTACAGCACTGCTGGTGGGCCAAGGGGAGCAGGTGGCTTTCTCCTACCCCTTCCCAACATGCAATGTCCAAATTCCTGAATCTCCTTCCCAAGAGTTTCCTGCCTGGAAATCCTCCCACCTATCTCACTCGCTTCACAGATCTGAGTAAACATTGAGATCTGTGAATTGAGAACTGCTTTGAGCTGATGAAGCAGATGCATATACAGCAGATTTGGTGACAATGCTACAGTACAATGACAAGGGGGAATGGAGCGGACACCATCTTGCTCATCCTTACCGCTGGAAAGGTTCATTCCCATCGATTGTCCAATCACCAGGCTCACATAACCTGCACCATATGACTTTAACCATGGGGTATTGACAGGACTGAGGCAGGAGATGCCTGTGTGGAAACCACATTCTGTCAGATCAATCTTCTGCAATTAGTTGGTGAGTAGACAGCCAGCCATGACAAGCAAGACCTGGGCATGGCTTGTTAGCAAGGGCTGGGTCATGTGGTGCTGAACCACATTTGCTCAGATTCAATTCCTGATCTCTGTTAAGATGACTGGAGGGTCAGTAGGTTTTGATTGGACATTCCTAAGCTCAATGACCTTAGCTAAAACAGGCACATGTGGGGCATATGGCAGAGGGATGAGGCTGAGTTACAAGGGAACTGATGGAGGGGTGGTCTTGACACGAGGTTAGCAATCCTGAACCCCAGGCTGGGGATATGGGCTCATAGCCCACCATGTCAGATAATTAAAATCTGGAATAAAAAGCTAACTTAATGGTGGCCATCATCAATTGTTGTATAGATAAATTTGCTAATGCTACTGTCTGAGGTAAATATATTTTTGTTAAGTGAAGGGAAATTGGGCAAATGCCAATGGAGTTAGGTGACAGTGAGGTCTGCAGATGCTGGAAATCAGAGTTGAGAGTTAGTTGCTGGGAAAGCACGGCAGGTCAGGCAGATTTTCCTGCTCCTTGGATGCTGCCCGACCTGCTGTGCTTTCCCAGCACCACACTCTCAACAATGGAGTTAGGCCACAGGTCAGCCATGATCACAGTGAATGGTGGAAAAGGCTTCAGGGACTGAATCATAGAATCCCTACAGTGTGGAAGCAGGCCATTCAACCCATCAAGTTCACACCAACCCTCCGAAGAGCTTCCCATCCAGACCTAAGCCCCTACCCTATCCCTAGGGGAAAGTGAGGACTGCAAATCAGAGGAGCAGGAGAGTCAACACTTTGAACATAAGCTCTTCATCAGGAAGAGCTCCTCGGATGCTGCCTGATCGTCTATGATTTTTCAGCACCACACTTTTTGATCCTATCCTATCCCTGCATTACTCTGAGCTAACCCACCTAGCCTACACAGCCCTGGATGCTATCGGGCAATTTCCCATGGCCAATCCACCTAACCTGCATGTCTTTGGACTGTGGGAGGAAACTGGAGCATCTGGAGGAAACCCACACAGACACAGGACGAATGTGCAAACTCCACACAGACAGTCGCCCGAGGGCAAAATCGAACCCATGTCCCCGGCACTATGAGGCTGCAGTGCTACCCAGTAGGCTGAATAGACTACTCCTGTTTGTATGTTTTAGGGAAGGAGATCTTCCATCCTTACCTGGTCTGGTGTACATGTCACTCCAGAATTAGGCTCATTACCATAGTCCACTCTCACTTTAGGAAGGAATTGGGCTAATTCTGACTGGGGCGGTGATCACATCATACAGAAGGCATGTCCTATCTTTATAAATAACACCTGGTCTGGATTTGGTATTGGAAGGGGTTTTGAGAGGAATTTTACAGAATATTTTCTTTCCCTTATGACCCCGGATGTTTCTTTCTTTCTGAAATTCTTTGCACCACTCTCTGGGGATTGTGTTTGAAAGACCGGTTAAACGTACCCGCCCCATTGGCTGCACATCATGCCAGTATGAACTCTGAGTCAATTCAACCTGTTCGTCTCCAGAGAGTTGGTGTAATTGCTACTGTTTACAACGTGTGGTGTCAACTCTTTACAGCAACAAAGCTGTGGTAGGCTTTGTGATTACTCTTCCATGGATAACTACACATGGAAGGAGACTGAGATAGAAACAGATCAACTCTCTGAATCCCAAAGGAGCAGCGAACATGACAAATAGCACAACAGTTAAAGTGCCGAATGCTGAATGTTAGTACCAGAGAGGTGTGTAACTCACGCACCCTTACTTCCCTGAGGTGTGTTTCATCTCAGGTTAAAAAGGGAAATCATTCCTAATCTTTGGCAAACTACACGGGTTCTCAGTTAAACCAAAGTTATCGACATATTTGATTTGAGTTGATTTACTGTTGTCACGTGTATCTGAGTACAGTGAAAAGCATTGTTTTGAGAGCAGTGCAGGCAGATCATAGCAAACAGGCACATACAGAACATCGGGTGCTTAGATAGAGATTACAGTTGCACAGGAGGTGCACAAAAGCAGCAAAAATGTTAAAAATAAAACTCACGAGTTGCGTATAAAAACAGAATGTGCTAGAAATTCTCAGCAGCTTCTGTGAAGAGAGAAAAAGCATTAATATTTTGAGTCTGCCTCTTAGGAAAGTGATGAAGAGAATATTTTTCCCCCTGAGCGACTTTGTGTGACTTTGGAATTCTCTGCTTCAGAAAGTGGGCATTGAATAGTTTTAAGACAGTAGTAGATAGGCTTCTTGTTCAGCAAGAAGAATATAAAAGCTTGTGGGAGGTAGTTGGGAATGTGGAATTTGGAGCACAGACAGATCAACCACACTCTCATTGAGTGGTGGAGGAGATTTGATAGGCTGAATGGTCTACATCTGCTCCAGTTTCCTGTGAGTCTTCTTCAGAACTGAAGGAAAGTAAACACAGAAATTGCTGGAAAAGTTCAACAGATTGGCAGCATCTGTGGAGAGAAAGGAGAGTGTTTTGCTGGAAAAGCACAGCATGTCAGGAAAATTGGTGTTTTGGGCCAGAACCCTTCATCATTCCTGATGAAGGGCTTATGCCCGAAACATCAATTCTCCTGCTCCTCGGATGCTGCCTGACCTGCTGTGCTTTTCCAGCAACACACTCTCAACCCCGATCTCCAGTATCTGCAGACCTCACTGTCTCCTCTGTGGAGAGAAATCAGAATTAACGTTTTGGCTTGCTTGACCCTTCCTCAGAATAGAAAGTAAAAAGGTGGTGGGTTTTATGATGGAAAAGGGGTGAGCGGGAGGAATCACAAAAAGGGAAGATGGAGTAGAGGCTGGAAACAAGGTAAAGAAACGACAAACACGGAGAATATTGGAGGAATTCAACAGGTCTGGCGGCATCTGGGGTAAGAGAGAGAGAGAGAGTTAATGTTTTGAGTTCAATATGACTTCTTCAGACCCCTTCTTCAGTATGACTTCAAAAACTGGACGTGAACCGTTGTCTGTTTCTCTCTCCACCAATGCTGTCAGACCTGCTGAGTTTCTCCAGATTCTCTGTTTTTACTTCAGATTTCCAGCATCTGCAGTATTCTGCTTTTATCAGACTAATAGTTCCAGTGCTCAAAGTGTGGTCATTGTTAACTTATGCAACAGCTAATTTTGTTTTGTCCTAATTTTAAAAGATTTGTTTTAACATTCTGATCTAGCTGAATTGGAATGGTGAGCATATACATGTTGGCAGCAAAAATGTCCCAGATACCTGCCAACTAATTGTGCACACTGTATCATAATCCCTAATATCATGGCAGCTGCTATCCATAAACCAGCATAACCAGTACAACCTACCACTACCTTCACAACTTATATTAACATTCCTTCATTATTGCTATGATGTGCCTAAAATAGATTCTCTCAGGTGTCTGTAAAATGAAAAATTCTCACCTTTCTCAGTTTGCAGCTCTTTAAGGATGAGTTTCTCCACCTTTAAAGCTGAACATTTCTCACTCCATCTTTATCTCTTCATTATTGCTTGACAAGTGATTCAAGGGTTTTGGCACACAGACTGGACAGTTTAGTTAAGCTCATAGTCAGATGAGCCATGAATGTATTGAATTGTAGATCTGGCTTAATGGGCCAAATGGCCTCATCTAGCTGCTATAGTCTTATGTCCTTGAAGGACTTTTGTCCTCATTAATCTAGAAACACTCTAGTCTACAATAGTTCTGCTGAACAACTTCACCTGACGAAGAAGCAGCGCTTTGAAAGTCGGTGATTTCAAATAAACCTGTTGGACTATAACCTGATGTCATGTGACTTCTGACCTTGCCCACCCCAGTCCAACACTGGCACCTCCACATCAATAAATTCAGCATAAATGAATAGAATGATGTGGTGCCTAGACTAATTATCCCATTGGGAAAGCATGTTCCATTAATCAAGTACTTTCCTGTGTATTCAGTAACTGAGAAGCACCAAAAGTGATAAATAAAAAGCAGATTTAAACATTTTAAGGGTGCAACAATTTTCTTTGGTATAAACATAAGGCAGTCAGTCTTGGAGAAAATTAATGATGGTAACCTGATGCAACCAATCCTTTTATTTTTATTTTACAGCTATTGAAACAAGCAACAGTAATTGTAAACATTGGGTAACGTGAACATTTCAACTAGCCTGTCTGTTTTTTTTTAAAAGATAGAATCAAGACTTGTGTAAAAAGTGACTCAGGATAAAATTGTTCCTTTCAATCTGATAGCTGGATTTGTTGACTTTAAGTAGAAAAATATCAGTTGCGGTACAAACGTAAATGGGCTGGTTTGAAAGACATGCTTTTTTCTTTCAGAGATAGATCTGATAAGGTAAAAGATTTGCATTCAATAGTAATGGCTAGTCAAACTGGTATTCTGTTTACTGTCTACACCCAGTCCATCATCATACACCTAGTAAGACTGCATGTGAACTGACTTATAATGTATAAGGAAGAAAGTAATTTATTAACACCTCACATTGCATTTTCCCTTTCTGTTGGGGGTTCATGTTCTCTTTCATGCAGATCCTAGCTTTGGAGGAAATATTTGCCATTGTTTGCTAAGGATTAAAGGAAGTGTTTTCACATCCACAGGAATTCTTACTTGAGCTCCTTACACACCCAAATGTCAGGCATCGTTATAATGTTGACTGAGAGGGCGAGACAGCTTTGGAGCTGTTACAGATGCTGCTTCTTAAGAGTTTAAAGGTCTGTTGGCCTGAAATTTGTTTATTTAAAAAATCTATTCTCAGATAGAGATCCTGCCATGCTGTCACGTGTTGCAAATCTCCCAATTTTTCTATCAACTCATTTTTAATTGATCAAAAATGTCAGTGTTTCACTGTATTGTAGCTAGAATCAACCTGATAAAGTTTAGTTTCTTGAGGTGTGTTCATTGGTAGGCTCTGGTGACCTCATGCTCCAAAGGGACTTTTAAACAATTATTTGCCTGTACTTGAATTCTTTCACATTACAAATTAGATTTTTGATTGACAAGGGTTTCAAGGGTCATGGGAGTCAGAAAGGAAAATGGAACCAAGGCCAAAACCAGGTTATGCATAGTCTTATCAAAAGCCAGAGTGGATTCTAAAGGACCAAATGGCCGAATCTACCTCTTAACTCCTGTGTCTCCAATGTTACATGGACCACACTAGCCCTGAGCTCCTACATAAATGGAAAACATGTTTAACGAGACCTCTATCTGACCTGTCAGCTGAATACGAACAATCCCATGGGTCTAGTTTGAAGAAAGACCATGATGTTCTCCCCAGTGTCTGAGCCAATATTCATTCCACAATCACCATCAATAAACCAGGTTATCTAGCTCTTATTACGTTGATGTTTATGGCAGCTTGCTGTATACAAAATTGCGTCCTTCATGACTCCACTCAAAGGCTCTATATCAACTGCCGATCATGTTGGAACAAGGCCGTGAAAGGCTCAATATGAAATTTAGGTCTTTCTTTCTCTCATTGTGAAATTGATTTTTCAGGTTAAAACAACAAATCACATTTATTTACCCAATTTAAATTACACAGAAACATAAAGGAATATAGCATTCTAAAGGCCAATGCAGTGACGCATTATTTTAAAATGGCTTAAAGATTCCAAACTTTCTGAAATCTTACAGTCCTTTTCAAAATCTTTCATTTTCTCTTTGACGATGATACATGAGCTGTTTCTAAATGTGAAATAGCATCTCACCACTGAGATTCAAAAGACAGGAGGAAACAGTCTGACGATAATCGCGGCAGGATGGGAAAATCGTGTATACCACCCTATGTAGACATTCTGCCAACAATTTCTTCCCCCTTAGCTTCTGCAAATAAGTTTTCATCAATTTTCACCCAGAGGTAGGTGGAATGCACATGGTGGAATCAGATTTTCCAAAGGGAATTGGTTAAATACCAGAAGTAGCAGAAGAATTGTAGCCAAGTGGAGAAGGAACAACCTAATCGGGAGTAATTGGATTACTCTGCAAAAGAAGTGGTGCCAGTCCAATGGGCCGAATGGCCACCATTTGTGCTGTCCTAGTCTATGCTTATATGAATACGCTGTCTTAAGTTTGAATGAGTTGCATTGTCTTGTATCAGCTTACCTGAATATGAAATAGTTTGATTAACAACAGGCAGAAACCTCAAGTTTTAAATACTTCATTGTTTCAAAAGCAACAGAGACTGTCTGTAACAACAACATCCCACCAGGAGACTGGCTGGTTACTCTCCTGACAAATGTGTGTATTTTACCCTGCACCTCAGACTGGAGTTAAAAAAAATTCATTTCAGAAAGTATCTCAGGTTCATGCTGAATTCACAATATACTGACCTATCTTCAATCTAACCTTTCAGATATTGTTTGTAGAGGTTTTTGAAGAAAGGAGAACCTGGTCTTGAAAGAGAAAAGTCTCTACCTTTTTCTGAAGCCGAGTCCAATAAAAAAAACTTGCATTTTCGTGACCCCTTTCACCACCTTGGAAATTGCCAAAAGCATTTGACAGCCAATTAAATAATTTTGGAAGTGTACTCACAGCTGTAATGTGGGAAACATAATTTGCACACAGGAAGCTCCCCAAACAGCAGTAATGATAATGACCATTCAGATGACCATTCTGATGTACATAATAATCAGGACACTGGGGGTAATTACTCTGCTATAATTTAAATTACCTGCTTTTTCTGAGGCTCTGGGCAGTGACTTGGTTTGACATCTCAACAAAAAGATAGCCCTTTCAGCAATGCTGCACTCTTCCTGTGCTATACTGTTAGTCCACATTTTTGTCAGAGTGAAATTTGAACAGCCTTGTCGACTGAGTGACGGCGAACCTATTGCTTGTGTGTAGGTAACAAAGTGATGAATTGGCATGGAACAAGAAGACTTTAACTGATGATCACTAGCACAGCACTGCCTGTAGTGACACTCTCAGTTATGTACTGCTGCAAAAGGGTCACAGTTCATTGAAGTGTTTCATCTTGTCAGACATCTTTGCTCCTGTGCTCTTGCAATGAAGGCCATATACCATTTGCCTTCCCATCTGTTGTTGCACCCACATACTTGCTTTCAGAGTGACACCCAGGTCCCAGGAAACCCACGCAGACACAGGAAGAACATGCAAACTGCACACAGACAATCACCCAAGGCTGGAATCAAACCTGGGTCTTCAGCACTAAGAGGCAGCAGTGCTAACCACTGAGCCACTGTGCCATTCCCATTGTGAAGAAGTGTACTTTGCATTCACTCTCTCACTCTGATTTTGAGATCCCCTTTTCTTTAATGTCAAGTGAAGGATGGTGTAAGAGCCTTTCTCTTTAACCATGGTGAAGCCTTTGAAAGAATTGAGACACCTGACCTGGTATCCGAGTTAAAATTCATTTTCTTGTCATTAACCATGATATCTGCATATCTTGCAGGTTCACAAATTCAGAGGAGATGAAATCTTGCAGTGAGTCTGTCACAGCCCTAAGGAGGAGTTTATCCTGGGATATCACAGAGTGTTGTGATTAGTTTGTAATTTTCTGCACATCTGATATAGCTGTGACATGATCTCCCTTACACAGAAATTTTAACGCAGAAGGAGATAGATTCTTGGTAAGAATACGAGATTGTCAGAAGTAGCTGGAAATGTAGCTCTGAGATGATGTTATTGAATGATGGAGTGAGTTCAAGGGGCTGAATGGCCTACTCCTGATTGATAGGTTAATAATGATAAAGGTAGACCCCATGTTGCGACCAGGTTCTGTTCCAGAGTCTGTTTGCAAGTTCATTTGTATGCAAGTCAGAACACAAAGCAAGACAATATAAAGCAGCCACTTGCGAGGACAGGAAATGTTCACGTCAGATCTTTACAATTACACCTTTGCACGAGATAACATTCATAAGTTCCTCAGTCAGATGTTCATAAATTGGAGAGCCTACGTGTACCTGACGGATCCGAGGTTAGAAGACTAAATGGGAGAAACTGGTCTGGGCAATGCACCAAGAAATCCTAACTTGACAAATTCTACTCTGGTGGTGAGGAGCCTTTCTTTACAATAACATCAACCCAGTGAACATCAGAATGACTGAAGAAACTCAGCAAGTCAGGCAGCAGCTGTTGAGAGAAAGCAGAATTAACATTTCAAGTCCGACACGAGACACCTTCCGATCGCAGGTGGGGCTAAGATTTTCTAATCTATTCACAGGATGAGGGAATCACTGATGAGGCCAGTATTTATTGCCCATCCCTAATGACCCTGAGAACTGTTACAAGTCAAACACATTGCTGTGGGTCTGGAGTCACATGTAGGCCAGACTAGGCAAGGGTGGCAGTTTCCTTCTCTCAAGGACACTAGTGAACCAGATGAGCTTTTCCCCAATAATGGATTCATAGTCATCATTTGTCTCTTAAGTCCAGATATTTCTTGAATTCAGGATTCAAACCCAAATCCCCAGAGCATTACCTGGGTCTCTGGATTAACAGTTCTTAGATATTCCCACTAGGCCACTGTCTCCCTCCATGTAAAGTGTAAAGGAGAAAAAGGGAAGAATTTCTAGTACAGTTGGAGGTTCGGATTGGTAAGTATTGAACTCAACAGATATAAAATTCAGGGAGAGATGTAAAACAGGCTGTGAGTCACAGAGGCTGTAATTCCTCTGGCACAACAGATGTTGTGTTGAAGATTATTACTCTCACTGTCTCTGTGGTCTCAGTGTAGCAGGAAGTAAGACCTGCCTGGATGTGTTCTCTTTCTTTCCTGTCTCCGTTTTTATGTCTTTCTCATCCTGGGTCCAAGTCTCAGGAATTCTCTTGATAAATTTCCCTGCCTCTCTGCTGTCCTTAAGGGCACTCCTTTAACTCTCTAGTTTTTTGCCTCACATTTGGTCACCTGTTCCGAATATACCCCCCTTGCCCCCTTACTGGTTCAGGATCACATTCTTCCAGAAGTACAGAGCAGTTACGATACAGAAGGAGGCCATTCAGCCCACTGTGCTTGCACCAGCTCTTCAAACAAGCATCACTACTGCATGCCAATCTCCCCCATTCACTTGCACACCATTATCAAAACACCCAGCCTCTGTCTGTTGAATGCCTGTTTGATAACTGCCCCTTAGAAAGTTCCTTGAGATGAATATATGTTAAGAGTGCCATATAAATGCAAGCTGTTGTTGTCGTTTGCTATTGTAGTTGACCTGGACTTACTCAGTGTTGAAAATGTGGAATATGTTGGCGGTAACTGAATGTGAAGGAGGGAAATAAAGAAAAACTTGCATTGCTATAGCACCACATACTCAGGATGTCTCAAGACATTTGTAGCCAATGAGATAATTCAGCTAGATGTTTTATTTTAGTTAGGTTTAATGAGAACACCAGGAGAATACCAAAATTTCAAATCAAACCATGCCACGAGCAGCATTGGGTATGTCTAAAAATGAGATGCCAGCCTGGTGAAGCTACCAAACTGAACTACTTGCATTGCCAACTGCATAAGCAGCAAGTGATAGACAGAGCTAAGTGATTCCAAAACCAATGGGTTAGATCTAAGCTCTGCAATCGTGCTACATCCATTCATGAATGGTGGTGGATAATTAAATAACTCACCTAGAGGACGAGGCTCCAAAAATATCCCCATCCTCAGCACATCAGTGTAAAAGATAAGGCTGAAGCATTCACAGCAATCTTCAGACAGAGGTGCCGAGTGGGTGATCCATCTCAGCTTCTGCCGTAGATCCCCTGCATCACAGATATCAGTTTTCAGCCAAGTTGATTCACTCCATGTGATGTCAAGAAACAGTTGGAGACACTATATACCGCAAAGGCTTCGGGCCCTGACAATATTCCGTCAACAACATTGAAAATGTGTGCTCCAGAACTTGCCGCTTCCCCCTCCAAGCTGTTACAGTAGAGTCACAACACTGGCATCTACCCGACAAGATGTAAAATTGTTCAGGTATGGCACAAAAAGCAATTCTTTCACTGTTGCTTGGCCAAAATCCTGCAATTTCTAATTGTAGGGTTCATGTAGAGCACAAAGTAGCTTGATATCATTTTCTCGGGGGCATTCTTGTGGGAGTCAGTGGTCTAGTGGTATTATTGCTGTTAATGCAGAGATGCAGACAATATTCTGGCATATGGTAGTACTTGAGTTCAATTTTTTCTAAAAATCTGGAAATAAGAGTTTAATGATGACCATGAATCCATTGCTGATTGTTGGGAAAAACCCATCTGTGTCACTAATATCCTTTAGGGAAGGAAACTGCCACCTCTTACCTGGCCTGGCCTGTATATGACTCCAGACTCACAGCGATGTGGTTGACTCTTAACTGCCCTCTGGGCAATTAGGCATGGGCAGTAAATGCTGGCCTAGCCTCACCCTGTGAATGAATGAAGAAAAAACAAATTAGAGATGGGTAATTTGATGCCCACATCCTTTGAATAAATAAAAAATAAACAAGTAAATGAATATTTAATGGACAGCATCTAGAGTAAATATTTAATGTTTATATGACTTATTCCTACAGCTTTCTTTCCCTTTGCTATTTAGCTGCTATTATGGTATGGTACCTTGTTACATTAAATAAGATAGGGTTCCGAGGCTATCAGTTTCCAAAACCAGAGAACAGTGTCAGGAAGTCACAAATATCACAGATATTGTTTCTGGTCTGATGGAACCATGTTGTACTCTAATTCTCCACTTTTTTTCCTGTTCACCTTTCTAACTTTTCTTATGAATGTATTCAAAGCAAATCTAGATTTCACTTTTTGCTCATTTATTTACTTTTTGGTCTTTGGCATTATCTGTGTCATTTTGTTTAAGTGGGAAACGTTAGAGTATGCCTTTTCTGTCAATTTCAAAATACAGTATCTTTGGCTTGCCTTATGAACGTAACTGTTGTATCGCTTATCTGTATAGTAAATCTTAATACATTTTTAGAGTTCTTAATGAAACAAAAGTACAACCTGTAAAATACCCACTTTCATTTCCACATGCACTCAAACTCACACTCACTCATAGACAAACACACACGTGTGTACATCTACACTAACACAAACATATACTACAGGCAGACATGCTGATGCACAAACTGTTTCACACAAATGTACATACACACACATATTCACACACATTTGCACAAACTCACACAAATGCAATTCTGGTCTCCCTGCTATTGGAAGGATGTTGTGAAACCTGAAAGGGTTCTGAAAGGATTTACAAGGATGTTGCAGGTTTGAAGGGTTTGAGCTACAGGGAGAGGTTGAATAGGCTGGGGCTATTTTGCCTGGAACATCAGATGCTGAGGGATGACCTTACAGAGGTTTATAAAATCATGAGGGGCATGGATAGGGTAAACAGACAAGGTCTTTTCCCTGCGGTGGGGAGTCCAAAACTAGAGGGGCATAGGTTTAAGGTGAGAAGGGAAAGGGGCAACTTTTTCACACAGAGGGTGATGTGTGTATGGAACAAGCTGCCAGAGGAAGTGTTTAGAAGGATATTGGGGCAAATGGTGGGAAAAGGAACTAGATTAATTTAGGATACTTGGTCGGCATGGACAAGCTGGACCAAAGGGTCTGTTTCCGTGCTGTAATTCTCTGTGAAAGGATGAACTGACACAAACACATGTATATGTGTAGACATACTCACACGCGCATACTCATATAATCATGTATACACGTTCACTCACACCTGCACTCACACACGTTTGCACATGCATTCAAATATTCACATACCCACACATTCTTAGACAATCACACATCAACACGCACAACATTCTGTCCATGCCTTGCACCTTTTGCTATTTTACTTAATTATTAAATGAATCAAGGTTATAACATCTGACGATTAGGTAGATCACCCAGCTGGTTACGTGTTGCCCTCACCCCCGACCCCCAACCCTGACCTCAGGATTTGAGCTGGAGCCTAGCCGGACCAAGCTTGCACAAGCAGAGTCAGTGAAACTCTGAAATTAGTGTGTCATCGAGACATCCCACTCTGCTCCAGTGGGCAGGAATTCAAACACAACAAGTCTACTATGATTTCAGCCTTTGACACTCACACATGTGTATCTTCATTCCAACAAGCTGAACAGATGACAAGGGGATACTGCAATCGAATCACCTCTTTGAGGCTCAAATGGTAATGTAACGCCCAGTGGAGGCATTGGGACCATATTGCACTGCATCCCATACATTGTGTAAGCAAGCATGGAGAGGTTGTTAAACGCAAGAATAGATGGTGCAAATGACGTTTAGTTTCAACCTTGATGCATTTGCTGAATCATTCAAGAGTTTAAAAATAAGATTTGCTCAGACTTAAAGCAGTGACCTTGACACTGCCATCAATTTAAACTTTAAATTATCTGTGTTTTTTTTTGCTTGGCTTTGCTTCAAATATTCAATTTGAAAAAGTGCTGAGCAAAGAGCTAAGCCCCTCACCCGCATCCTATTTTTTTTTTCAGGTCATTGAACACATTGTCACAAAGCGTCTGCAATTTGTGATGAATGGGACCATGGTGCTGGATGTGTCACTGTGCTGGGCTCTGGGTTCATTTTGGCAAATAGCATGTAACTGAGTGTAGGGAGCTTCAAGAGTGCCCTCTGTCACTGCCCCCATCAGCTGGCTCATTTCTCAAAGCTGTCTCACACTGGCTTCTTGCAGGATGTTACCCCTGCCTCTATCGGGGAAAAAACAACTTATTTAAGGCTCCAACGTGTGGTGGGCAATCAAATTTGTTTCACAGGTATTTGCTACTTAAAGGAGAATTGGTTAGCTCAGTTGGCTGTTCAGCTAGTTAGTGATACCATCAGTGTGGGTTCGTTCCCACAGTGACTGAGGTTACCACAAAGGACTCTCCTTCTCAACATCTCCCGTCACCTGAGGTGTGGTGAATGTCAGATTAAACCACCACCGTTGCATGTGTGTGCGTCTCTGACTAAAATAGACTGGAAGCAGAGGCTAACCGGGAAGACAGTAGAGCAAAAATGGCAGGAGTTTGTAGGTATAATTGAGGACACTGTACAAAGTGGAGCTGAAATGCGCATCAGCCATGATTGAATGGCGGAGTGGACTCGATGGGCCGAATGGCCTTACTTCCACTCCTATGTCTTATGGTCTTATGGTCTCTAGTGAGGGAGCAGCACTATGATCTGATAAGATTACCTTTGAAGAAAATGTACAAAGAACAATATATGTTAATGCCAAAGTGGTAATGTCATTTGACAGATAATCCAGAGTGCCAGGGCAGTGTTCTGGGTTCATATCTTGTCATAGTAAATGGTTACAAAAAAGTCAATAAAGTGCGGAATAGCAATTTGGTCTAATAGTGACCACCACCAATTTTTTTTAAAAAAACCATTTGATTATTTAATTCCCTTTAGGAATAGAAATCTGCTGTCCTTACCCAGTCTGGTCCACAGCATTCAAGAAGCACCTGGACGAATACATGAAGAGGAAGGGAATGGAGGGATACTGATCCTGGAAGTGAAGACAGTTTTAGTACGGAAGGGCAAAATGTATCGGTGCAGGCTGGGACGGCCGAAGGGCCTGTTCCTGTGCTGTATTGCTCTTTGTTCACATGTGACTCCAGACCTACAGCAATGGGGTTGACTTTTCACTGTCCTCCTAATGTTCACATCCAGTGGAAATACTTTAGCAACTCAATACAGACCATTCATCCCCACCAGATTCATGCTAGTATTCATGCTCCTTCTCAGGAGAAGCCTCATCAAGATTTGAGATTGAAGCAGCTACGAGTTAGCATCGAATGACACTATGCTGGTTACAGGATGTCTCACCTGTGTATTTATTGCTATTTACTAGAGAACCATTAACGAGTGATTCTTTACATTTGAGATCGAGAGGTGATTTCTATTGTGTGTTTTCTTTATTTGTTCATGGGATAGGGGTGTCAGTGGATCAGCCAGCATTTATTGCCCATTCCTAATTGCCTAGAGGGCAGTTAAAGTCAATCACATTGCTGTGAGTCAGGAGTCACATGTAGACCAGACTAATTAAGGATGGCTGATTTCCTTCTTTAAAGGATATTAGTGACCCAGATGGGTTTTTCCCAACAATCGACAATGGTTTCACAGTCATCATTAGCCCCTTAATTCCAGATTTTTTTTTCATTAATTCAAATTCAAATTTCCACAAATTCCCCTCTAGCCAGATTTGAACCGAGGTCTCGGGAACATTACCCGGCTCTCTGGGTTAAAAAAATTTCAATAATTGCATGAGGTCATCGAATCCCTATGCTGTCATCCATATCATCTAAGTGTATGGTTGCCTTAAGGCTTGTGTGAGTGAGTGGAGTCACCCTCAGGTCTAACAAGAAGAGTCTTGCAACATAAACACATGAAGTTTATTGCTTCTCTGCAGCTATTCACGGGTTATAAAGAATAGACTGTCCACTACTGCAAAGACTGTGGCAGGGAAAAGAGGGGGTCATAGCTCTAGTTCTATCTCCTGAGAGATCCTACTTTAATGTCCCACCAAGTCCTCATGGCATCATCACAGTGGGCCGTGCTTATTGCACTTAGTCACGTATTAAACCTTTCAGGGCCTTCCAGACCCATAAGCAACAATGTCATTGAAACGTACAAAATTCTCACAGTTTTGATGTCAATCTGATGCTTCCTTCTACTGGGCGCGTATAGAACCAGGATACAAGGCTGGCCATTCAGATCCCAGATGAGGAGGCGTTTCTTCATTTAGAGGCAGGTGAATCTTTGGAACCATCTACCCCTTTGGGGTGGGAATCAATTATTGAGTACATTCGAGGCTGGGATTGATAGAATTCTGGAAACCAATGGCATGAAGGGATACGGAGATAACGTGAGAATGTGATGTTGAAGTAGATAATCAGAGATAATCTATTTGAATGAAAGAGAAGGATTGAGGGTCCAAATAGCCTACTACTGATCCACTTCTCCATGTTCGTCTAAGAAACTGGAGAAACTGGAATAGTTCTCCTTACATCGGAAAAGGCTAAAGAAGATTTCTTGCTCCTTGGATGCTGCCTGACCTGCTGTGCTTTTCCAGCACCACACTCTCGACTCTGATCTCCAGCATCTGCAGTCCTCACTTTCTCCTAGTTGATCCCTCTGCTCGCTCACCTTGGGCGGCACGGTGGCACAGTGGTTAGCACTGTTACCTCACAGTGCCAGAGACCCGGGTTCAATTCCCGCCTCAGGCGACTGTGTGGAGTTTGCACGTTCTCCCCGTGTTTGCGTGGGTTTCCTCCGGGTGCTCCGGTTTCCTCCCACAGTCACAAAGATGTGCAGGTCAGGTGAATTGACCATGCTAAATTGCCCGTAGTGTTAGGTAAGGGGTAAATGTAGGGGTATGGGTGGATTTCGCTTCGGCGGGTCGGTGTGGACTTGTTGGGCCGAAGGGCCTGTTTCCACACTGAAATGTAATATAATGTAATATAATAAAAAAAAAGATTTGATGGAGATATTTGCAATTATGACAGGTTTTGATTGGGTACAAAAGGAGGTAGAACTGGAGGAGTCCGTTCAGCCCCTCAAGCCTGCTCCCCCATTTAATCAGATCGTGGCTCATCTCATCTTGGCCTCAACTCCACCTTCCTGCCCAGTATAAGTTATTTCCAGTGACAGGAAGGTGAGCGAGCAGAGGGATCAACTAGGAGAAAGTGAGGACTGCAGATGCTGGAGATCAGAGTCGAGAGTGTGGTGCTGGAAAAGCACAGCAGGTCAGGCAGCATCCAAGGAGCAAGAAATGAAGGGCATATAACCTAGGTGTTGATTCTCCTGCTTCTCGGATACTGCCTGACCTGCTGTGCTTTTCTAGCACCACACTCTTCAACACTGATCTCCAGCATCTGGGATCAGGATTGAAGAAAACTGATGAAAGAACTAGATGCAAAGTGAGAGAGAAATAAACTGTTATCATCTGGAATATGCTGTCTGAATGGTGGCAGAAGCATAGATTCCCTACAGTGTGGAAACAGGCCCTTCAGCCCAAAAAGTCCATACCGACCCTCTGAAGAGTAACCCACCCAGACCTATTACCCTATACTTAGCCCTGACTAATGCACCTAACCTGCACATCCCTGGACACTATGGGCAAGTTAGCATGGCACACTCACCTTGACCTGCACATCTTTAGATTGTGGGAGGAAACCAGAGCACTCAGAGGTAACCCACACAGACACAGGAAGGATGTGCAAACTCCACACAGACCAGTCACCCGAGGGTGGAATCAAACCCAGCTATCTAGCACCATGAGGCAGCAGTGCTAACCACTGAGCCACCGTGCCACTGTAGATAGTGGATTCAATAATAACTTTGTCTCCTTTTAACTATTGGACAAAGAGTTAAAGGGAGACAAATGACAGAGCAGTGGGGAAAGACCAGAGCAGTGGGGACTAATTGGAAAAATTTGTCAAGGAACAAGAGCGGACAAGATGGGCTGAATGTTCACCATCTGTTTCTCCAAACCCTGAATAATCAGCAGGAATTAATAATTTTAAATAAAACTCCACACAAGATAATCCCAGGCTCCCAAACATGATAATAAAATATTCTTATTTAGACAAAAACAGACATTAAAAAAAATTTTCTCTGGGACTTGACAATCAAGAAACTACATATATGGAATATAACTCCTCTACAGCTTTCTCCTTGCCAGCAAAAACGTACAACATGTAAGTTTTCCAAATTCTCCCCACAGGAATGCCCGCCCATTAATTTTAATGGAAGGAAAATTCCAGCACATTTTCTGATCTCCATGATCTTCCTGAAATGGCTTTCAATATTTCCAAATTAATTCATAAAATGATGCATCCCAAATGCTTATTATACAGCCCTGGTCTTTTACCAAACTATGCAACATAAGAGGAACCAGTTTTAGTGAAAACAGCCTTCTCTGCAGCTGCCTGGTGAATATTTCTTCAGCTGTCCTCCACAGCAACTCTTTCCATGGCATCCCAATAAGCTAGAAATCTCCCAGATAGCAATTTCCTGTAGTCTAGGCCCTTCCTCAATTGACTTACATTACTTGAATATGTTCTCTTTCTGGTATTTGCTGCCCCTTTCTAATTGCCACAACGGTAGTTAACAGTCACCCACATTGAGTCGAGAGTCACATGTACACCAGGCCAGCTAGGGATAGCAGATTTCCTTCCCTAAAGGGCATTAGTGAACCAAATGTTTACTGCGTAGTCACCATTAGCCGAGCTAAATTCTGGATTTTTAAACTTAAGAAAAGATTTACAAGGATGTTGCCAGGGTTGGGGGATTTGAGCTATAGTGAGAGGCTGAACAGGCTGGGGCTGTTTTCCCTGGAGCGTCAGAGGCTGAGGGGTGACTATAGAGGTTTATAAAATCACGAGGGGCATGGATAGGGTGAATTGACAAAGTCTTTTCCCCTGGGGTGGGGGAGTCTGGAACTAGACGGCATAGGTTTAGGGTGAGAGGGGAAAGATTTAAAAGGGAGTTAAGAGGCAACTTTTTCACACAGAGGATGGTGCGTGTATGGAATGAGCTGCCAGAGGAAGTGGTGGAGACTGATACAATTACAGCATTTAAAAGGCATCTGGATGAGTATATGAATAGGAAGGTTATAGAGGGATATGTGCCAAATGCTGGCAAATGGGACTAGATTATTATAGGATATCTGGTTGGCATGGAGAGGTTGGACTGAAGTGTTTGTTTCCATGCTGTATATCTTTATGACTCTATAACTGGAGGCTGACATATACAGTGCAACAATCTCCTCAGTGTTAGATGCAAACTAAGGACTTTGGCAAATTCAACTTGATGATGAAAGCTTCAAACGTTTGGACCTTCATAACACCGAATAGAAGGTACAGATTCAAGAGTCTGCCAACAGAGTTGTGTGCACAGCTCCAGAGGTGTTCCAGAAGTGCTCTGCTCAAAGGCTGGAAGGTCAAGAAAGATAAATGGCTAAATCTGCTCCTCTGTCAGCACAGTATATATTCTGCTCATATGCTCCTGAACAATCTAAATGCCTTGGATACATACACTGCCACCAAGTCTTCTTCTTGGTATTAGTCTCAGATACTGAAATCAAATGGGGAAGGATGAACATATTAACTCATTAACAGAAGTAAGCCTCAGTCTTTATAAAAACCACAGGTTTAGTATGCAGAACCTAGTAGCTCCTTATATTCCACCTCCGATACATGAGGCTCTTGTGATAAATTGTCTCAATTTAAGCATAAGTTCATATTACAGTTAGTCACAAGGACTTAACGCCAGAGCAAGAACTTAGAGAGACTTCCAAAACTCATAAACACTGGATCAGGCCTTTATATTCTGATGGGTGGAGCTTACCTTGTGATGTCAGGTACTTGCTACTGTACAGATGAGCAACTAGAGTTCCTGCAGTGAAGATCCTTAACTGGACTCACCCTCTGTAAACTCAAACTTGTTCAAAACTCTGCTGCCTCTATCCAAACTCGCCCCTGTGTCCCATTCACCCTCAGCATTTCCCGAACTGCATTGGCTTCCAAATAAGACAGTGCCCCAATTTCAAATTTCTCACTCTTGTTTTCCCACCATGGCTTTGTCACTTCCTACCTCTGTAATCTTCTCCAGCTCCACAAACACCCAGGACTCCTACTCTCCTCCAGACCCCTCCTTGATTCCATCAATGGGCTATAAAGCCACTTCTGTGCTCTATGACTGTGACTCTCTGGCCTTTCATGGGCTGTGCTTTCAGTTACCTGGACCCTAAGCACTGGCGTCCCTCCATAAACCTGTCTGCCTCCCCTACACTGCTGCTGGGTACAATGCCTTTCTTTAAAAAAAATGACACGTGACTAACTCTATTTGGGGAACAATTTCCTCAATCCTCCCTCCCTCTGCTCCTCCTCAAAAGCACACCAAGTGGGAGCAGCTGTTTGATTTGTGGCTAAGGAACTTGGGAAGAAATCAAAAAAACCTTATGACCCTTTTCAGAACAGAATTAACAGCTAATAAATTATGTTCAATGTTTACCAAATTCCTCCATTATCCGTTTGTGTGTGTCTATACCATGTGAAGTAAGAAGGAGAGAATCGCTCTGTCAGTGAGGGATTAAACTGGCCTGACTGGGTTCCAGTACATGCACCAAGTATGTTTGCGAAACAAACTTTCCTTCAGGATTTAGAGTTTTTTGATCACAGCTACCTGGGCTGGAGGTCAGAAGAGGACAAAAAGAGATTTTGTTTGACACTGTCAAATAAGTCTGGTCCTTTAACACATTCATCCACCACAAATCCAACACAGAACAGATAAGGAGACCCATTTCGATAACCTGGTGTTGTGTGATTTTTAACTTTGTACGCCCCAGTCCAATACTGGCACCTCCAAGTCCCGAAAAATATGGTTTACAACATTTTCTTCCCCAGCTATTTAGTCCCTTAGCCAGTACCTTTAGAGATCGATCTTCCGTCAATGGCCTGAGCTCACTTTGGTAAGGTCCCGGCCTATAATTTGTGTGATTGAATGTCATATAAATTTGAGCGTATGTATAGGAACTGATGGGATGCTATCTCTACAAAAATAGACTCTGTCTGTGAATGCCTTTGTCATATGGCAGCAGTTTACTAGTGCATTTACGTCCTAGCACCTGTCGATAATACTGGTATGTCCTACTTTGCAAAAGCCATGGGAAGGTAAACTGCTATTTCCTGGAGGTCAGTGCTCCCATCATTATGTGACAGGCTGCACGAAACGACGAAGCTATGCAATCATTTTGCCAAAAAAAACAACCTGTCCTAAACTCGATCTTTTAACAACTTGGCAGTGACTAATGAAAGACTCAGCGTGAGGAGTTAATGGACTTTGTGGGTGTGATCAGGGTTTTGTGTTCGTAGAAACCTTTTGAGTTCTCACTGCGTGAAGATTTCCTCCACATCTCTGTAACCACCTCCAATCTACGCACCCCACTGAGATCTCTGTACTCCTCAGTTCCAGCCTCTTGTCCAACCCCCAGTTTCCATTGCTCCACCAGAGGCAGCCGTGTCATCAGCTGCCTGGGCCTTAAGCACTGGAATTCTCTCTCGACCTCAATTCCTACTTCAAGGTCCTCCCTAAAACCAACCCTCTTGACCAACCTAACTTAATTTTTTTTTTGTTTACTTCATTCATGAGATGACAGTATTGCAGGCTGGGCCAACACTTACTGCCCATCCCTAGTTGTCCTTGAGAAGGTGGTAATGAACTGCCTTCGTAACAGCTCCTTACATGCCTCAATGTCAAATTCTGTCTGATAACTCTCCTTGTGAAGCATCCCGGGACACTATATTAAAGGTGCTATACAATTACAAATTGTTGTTGTTGTACATTATGGTGCACAAGAGGATAGCAAATAAAATGTTGTTGCCACAATGGGAGATGATTTTCTTTGTTTGCTATTCATAGTTAAACCATAAACACAGACCAAAGTAGCTTTTTATGGATTTAATGCAAACTGCCAAAGATATCCAACCCTGGAGGGTTTTTTTGAGGGGGAGGGGGAATTATTAACTAACCTTTGCTGTCATCTAGTGGTTTAGTAAGCAACTGTAACTCTTCACTTTGTCAACATAAGAAATACATGCGGGTGTAGACTGTTCAGGCCCTCTTTAACAATCATTTAGAACAGTTTAGAATCAGCCTGGTTCTTACTTGTTTACCAACATGACAGCTTTCATATGCAGGGAGAAAGTGAGGACTGCAGATGTTGGAGATCAGAGTCGAAGAGTGTGGTGCTGGAAAAGCACAGCCGTCAAGCAGCATCCAAGGAGCAGGAGAATCGACGTTTCGGGCATTAGGGATTCCTGGTGAAGGGCTTATGCCCGAAACATCGATTCTCCTGCTCCTCAGATGCTGCCTGACCACTTGTGCTTTTTCAGCACCACACACTTCAGCTTTCATATTCACCCTTTTCTACTCCATCTTACTCCCGACCGTTATGATTTGAAGGTGCCGGTGTTGGACTGGGGTGTACAAAGTTAAAAATCACACAACACCAGATTATAGTCCAACAGGTTTAATTGGAAGCACTAGCTTTCGGAGCGCTGCTCTTTCATCAGGTGGTTATGCAGTATAAAATTATAAATTCTGTGTTATATTCCACAACCACCTGATGAAGAAGCAGCGCTCCGAAAGCTAGTGCTTCCAAATAAACCTGTTGGACTGTAACCTGGTGTTGTGTGATTTTTAACTTACTATCTACTTGTTTTGTCACCCAGGGAGCTCTGGTTGCTTACCTTGGCAGTGTATTTCTAACCCTGCCCAGTCACGGGGAAAATTGGGCTTCAGCAAAGCTGATGATCAATTAAAAAAGATTGCCATGCTTTTGAATTATAATAAATGGAAAATTACACCAGTCCTGTAGCTGTGGTCCAATATTGAGGTCACACAGAGTTTCTGAGGACTTTGGCTAATTTTCAGATGATTGCTGAACACTCTGATGACCATGAAAAATGGGTACATGTTGAAACCCATGCACAGGAAGCTTTCAGAGATTGAATGACACCATAGGGGATTGAAAGCAACTTGAAGTTCTGGAGCCAAGACAGAATACTGGGGTTAGGGGAAAAGACCAGCCACAGTCTCAAATGTCAAGCGAGAAGTCATTGCTCTGAAATGCTAACTCTTCTTCCATCTCCACTGATGTTTCCCGGCCTGCTGAGTATCCAGCACTTCCTGTTTTTATTTCACATTTCCAGAATCTGCAGTGCTTCCATTAGGATGAGATGTGGCCTGTTTTTCACTTGGCAAACTTTCACAGGATGGGAGCGTCCCTGGCTAAGCTAGCATTTGTTTCAAGTGTATAGAGTCATTGAGTCATAGAATAATGTACAGCATGGATCAGATCCTTCGGTCCAATTCGTTCATGCCGACCAGATATCCTAAATTAATCTAGTCCCATTTATAGAGTCATAGATCTTCTTTGTTTCAATAAGATTTAACACTCAATTTTCAAACCTCCAATGTACAGCATGGAGACAGACCCTTCAGTCCAACCCGTCCATGCTGACCAGATATCCCTATCCAATCTAGTCACACCTGTCAGCATTTGGCTCATATCCCTCTAAACCCTTCCTATTCATATACCCACCCCAAATGCCTTTTAAATGTTGTAATTGTACCAGCCTCCACCACTTCCTCTGGCAGCTCATTCCATACACACACCACCCTCTGCGCAAAGAAGTTGTCCCTTAGGTCCCTTTTAAAACTTTCCCATCTCACCCCAAAGCTATGCCTTCTAATTTTGGACTTCCCCATCCTGGGGTAAACAACCTTGGCTATTCACCCTATCCAAGCCCCTCACGATTTTATATGCCTCCTATAAACCTCACCCCTCAACCTCTGACGCTCCTGGATAAATAGCCCTAGTCCTATTCAGCCTCTCCCTCTAGCTCAAATCCTCCAACCCTGGCAACATTCTAGCAACTCTTTTCTGAAAACTTTCAAGTTTAACAACGTCTAATATTCCTGCAGGAGGTGGTGGTGAGCCACCTTTTTGAACACGACAGTCCAAGTAGTGTATCTAAGGCCACAGTCATTTCAAAATTTTGACATGACATCAGATTGACACGTGACACAATTCCTGTGTGGAACGTTAACACTGGCTGAGACCAGATGGGCTGAATAGCCTATTCCTGTGCAGTAAGATATGGCCTTCGGAAGCAGTTATGTTTGCCATTCTCCATCATGCATTTTTCTTTACGTCGTCTTTCTAAATCAAGGCAATAGATTTCTCTGGGTAATAAATCAGAATCCAACTCCATGTGTTCAGTATTAAGAGCATGGCTGACAAGGCGCATAGGAATGTGAATGTTCAATACTTGCTTCTCCTGAAGATCGCTTTTATTAAAAAAAAACTGCAGATGATGATAAGAATAAATGCCTTTAATTGCTGCCAGCTGGACAGAGACACGATGTCATATTTTTGTTCATGTATTTATGTAGGTAATTATATGTTGTTGAAGGAATTTCAACCTGTTTCTCCTTTTTTCTGTATGTAATGGCCTCCCCAAGTTTATGCACAGACTAACTGCAAGATCAGATTACTCTTCCCATCAAAGTATCCTTGAAAACGAGCCCAAAATAGGAATTGCATTAAAAAAAACAGGGCAGCATAGTGGCTAGCACTGCTGCCTCACAGAACCAGGGACCCAGTTTTGATTCCAGCCTCAAGGCGACTGTCTGTTTGCACATGTCTGTGTGGGTTTCCTTCAAGTGCTCCAGTTTCCTCCCATATTTTAAAGATGTGCAGGTTAGGGTGGATTGGCTATGCTAAATTTTGGCCCATAGTATCCAGGGATGTGCAGGTTAGGTGGGTTAGCATTGGAAAGCACAGGGTTACAGGGATAGGGTAGGTTGGGTGGGATGTCCTTCGGAGGGTTGGTGTGGACTGGATGGGCTGAATAATCTCTTCCCACACTGTAGGGATTGTAGACCTGTTTCCCATCTCCCAAGCATTATCCTTTCCCTCCAGAAGCATCAGCCACAGTGGTGATCAGAAATTTTTGTGTCTGATATATTTTATAAATCCTGTACCTTTTAAACAAAGGGGTGTTACCTTCAGATCGGATTATCCTCTGTGTTAAGAAAGGTTTGCATTTATATAGCACCAGCACCTCAGAGTAAAACTAAACTACTGTGGAGGCTAGAAATCAGAAATTAAAAGGGAAACTTCTAAGAAACACAGCAGGTCCAGCAGCATCTGTGGAGAGACAAATAGAGTCGCTGACTTTCCTTCAGGTTTCTCTTGTCATAGATGCTGCCATTGTTGCAATTTCTCAAATGTTTTCTCTCTTTTATTTCGGATATCTCAAAGTGCTCTACAGGCCTCAAAATACTTTTACAGTGCTGCCCCAACTTAATGGAAACAGCCCTGCAATTTATGCACATTGTGCTCCACAAATCGCAGTACGATAATGGACAGAGAATCCGTTTTTGTGATGTTAAGGAATAAACATTGGCCAGGTTGCTGGGAACTTGAAGAAAGGTCACTGAATTTGAAACATTAACTCTATTTTGCTCTCCACAGGTGCTGCTGAGTTTCTTCAGCCTTCTCTGTTTTGTTTCAGACTTCCAGCACCTGCAATTCTTTGGTTTATTCCGTGGGAGTCCCCTGCATGCCGCCAAAATAGCGCTATGTGATTTTTCATGTTCAGCTGAGGGGGCATTTCGGGTCTCTGCTTGACATCTCATCGAAGAGATGGCACCTCTGGCAGTGCAGCATTCCCTCAACAGCACATTGTCACCAGACTAGGTTGTGATGTTCAAGTCCTGGGATTACTCACAAACTGCCCACGCAGACGTGACTGTTTATCAACTAGACTTACTGATTTCAAATGTAACTGGTGAGATATGAACCTATGGGCCCCAGGGCATAAGCCACGACCCTGGATGGCCAGTCTAGTTACATTATCAGATACCGACACCTCCCCTAAAACAGGGAGGTTGGAAGACTGTAAACTTTCTAATCAAAAGATGAGGTGTTGCTCGCTAGGGTTACGTTGGAACAGGCCAAGAGAGGTCAGAGTAGGATAGAGAATTGCAACCCTGTTAAGGTGCACTGACAGTTTGATCATATGGACATTGTACAGATTGACACATTCTGGCATTTCTGTGCAATGTGAGATACACATCTTACCTGGTACTGTGGCCAAAGATAAGGAACATCAAACACTTTAAAATAAAACAAAGAACTGTGGGTGCTGAGTTTGGAACTGTAAACACTCACTGGATTTTGATCTATCTGTCAGTAAAACTCGTATCTAATCAGACAAGCTGCCAGATTGCTATATTATGCAGATCTTCCATCAGTTACTTTACAAGTCGGTTTTTGTTCAAATTTTTGAGGAGAAAGTGAGGTCTGCAGATGCTGGAGATCAGAGCTGGAAATGTGTTGCTGGAAAAGCGCAGCAGGTCAGGCAGCATCCAGGGAACAGGAGAA